>NC_058083.1:171733225-171890725 GCF_014858855.1 Bufo gargarizans
TAGGCAAATTATGAATGTGTTTTGTGACACAGCCCATTTAAATGACTCTTAAAGCCACCCAGGACACACTGCTCCTAAGTAGTGTTCAGTGTGAACCTTTACTTTAGAATAATTGTTTTATCCATTATAATTTCTTATAAGGGAAAACTCATTATGACAATGCTTATATGATAAGCAACATACCAATGATAAGTATCTCATTTACAAGAAACTATGTCTTACTGTTTCTACGGATGAGATCTACGGAAGTTTACTTCAGTACATACAAAAATACCCCACACGTTATATAATACTAAAGAAAATTCTTTCAACATATAGATAGAACTTTCACAGCATTAGACGAGCTACAGTAGTTACAGGCCTTTCTTATAACCACCTTCTTGAATGTTACATAAGAAAAGTAAAGCAGTGGTGAAGGAGCTGCGCATGTGTAGACTCAGAAACTGTAGGGGCCAGGTAAGTATAACTTTGAGGATGGGGTAGATGTCTTCTTCCTGGGGGGTGTGGTTGGGGTAGGAGAAGCTTTCAAATAAAATTTTGCTTCACATTTTGCTAAATCCTTGACAATTATTGTATGAGAGGCTCCAGCAAATTTTCCCTATATTGAAATACTTTACTCTAGCCTCTTTCATGCTCCTTAGATTTTGTGACCAACATGACCTGAGCAGTGCCTTGGGCCTTGTGAAATATGAGCTCATCTTCATATGGGCCAACTACTGTATATACAGTTTGAATTAGCACAGATTTCTCCTTTAAAGAAATGGAAAACGGATATCCCTAAAACATATAAACAACATAAAGACACAAAAACAGAAATAGCAGAAAAATAAAGCTCAATAGCCGTCCCCTGAGCTGTAAAGGAGAATACTGCTGCTCTTTGAGCTTAACATACTCTTTCGTCAGAAGGATCAAGCAATTAAACAGTATAATCCTTTTACAGCAAGAATTAATGGGTTTAGGTACATTGATTAGACTTCATTTTTCACTTGAGACTCTTGACTATTTCCCAGATCAGCAGATCTCTTTTTCTGACAAATATCACAAACCGCTTTGGTCTGAAGAAGATACTTGTAAAGTCTTAACAGCTCCTTTATAAACTGGCAGATTAGTAATTCTCTGTAGAGTTCATTCAAAGGTATCATATGCAAAAGATGTATTTTACGCCCTCATGCAATGCCTTTGTAAGTGTTCATCCACAGCCTGTGGCGTTAAGACAAACGTGAAATCGCTTTGCGGTGCCTTTTACGATGAATAATGATTGTGTTTTTTTTCAAATGATGCAATATTTATAACAATCTGTCATCGTTCTGTAAAAGCCACCAGTTAATTGCATTTATTTTCTTAATAAACAGCGCTGGAGAATGCAGATGGTTCTACAGCTGTGGTACGCTCGATGTAATAACCACTTGTGCATTTAGTCCTGGCTGTGGACAATATGTACAAGCGGTGGCAGTTTTTATTTCCGACGTCGTTGAACCTATATGGTTCTGTCATGTTACTCTTTTTTTGACATGTTGCCTAGAGCTATATATATACATGTGCTCTCAATTGTCTGTTTCAAGTGGATGGTACTGATTTAGTGGTTTATGTACGTATGTTTATTTATTGATTTGACATTTTGAGTTCTGGTAGATACATTGTTTTGTATCACCTCTAAATAGTAAGTGATCCTCGTGAAAGTGGTTTGAGTAGTATCAATAACTGTGTTTCAATCATGTTTGAGTTTGTAGAACCTAAAGTACACAAGCATGCAATTTTATATGTGTGGTCTGGGTCAGATGTACGCAATCCTTAAGATCCTGCACTTGATTATAACAATAGGACTTTAATAATGTGGTTCTTGTCTTGGCCCTGTGATATCTGTGAAATATTTGTTACAATGCCCTTAAGTTCCTTACAAACAGGAAGAACAGAAAAAAATTGGAAAAATGTAAATAAACATATTTGAGGCATTCATACAGTCATACAACTGACAGCATGTATAATACCGCTGACACCTGCTATCAGTGACTGGGACGGTAGGGTCAAAGACAACTCCTATACCAGTTATTTAACTGCTCAGATTCTGCAGTAAATAGTGACCGTGTCATCTGAGAGGTTAGATAAAGGGATGGAGTTTAATCTGACATCCAATTTGCACCCCCCTGGAGGGAGCTGATTGGTTGCTATTGCAGCCTGGGTCTACCATAGCGAACAGCCTATTAAGTCCTGCCTTCTGCAGAGTTTAATAGGAATCCTGCAGAATTCCCTCAGATGTAATAGTATACTATTGCAGTCTATGGTATAAGTGATCAGATGATCGCATGTTCAAGTCCTCAATAGCAAAAAAATTAAAAAAAATACTGAAAAAATTCAAATCAGCCCCTTTTCCAATCTTACACATAAAAATAAACAAAAGTATAAATGTAATTAGTATCACCACATCAGAAGATGTCTAAGCTCTTCAAATATTAAAATATTTATAGTGTATCGTGAACGCCCTAAAGGAAAAAAAAAGGAAAATGCCTGTATCATCATTTTTTTTTGTCACTTTGGCTCCAGATTTTTTATTTTTTTAAAAAGGAATCAAAAGTTGTATTTACCCCAAAATAGTACCAATGAAAACTGCAGAAAAACAAGGCCTCAAATGGCTCTCTAGATGGAAATATAAAAGTTATGGGTGTCATAATATGGCGATACCAAACAATGTAGATTTTATCAAATGTTTTTATAAACAGTATACATAATAAAATAAAACATAATAAAAACTATATAAACTTGGTCTCACCATAATAATATTGATTTACAGAATAAGGTCGCCATCTCATGTTTAATGCGCAGTGAATGCTGTAAGAACAAAACCCAAAATACATTTGTGAAATTGTATTATTTATTTTTTAAATAGATGACATGGGAAAGTGAATGGTGCTATTAGAAAAAAAAAAAAAAAAAAAACAGCATACAAAGGCTGGGTGAACGGAATATGAAAAAGCTATTGGTCTTGAAAGGTGGGAAGTTAAAAATGAAAAAAAATAAAATAAATGGTCCAGTCCTGAAGGGGTTCATTTTTAAGATCATCGTATTAGGCTGCATCTGTATTTTGATTAAATATGAATTGTTAATAAGAAATGCATTTGATTGTCCTTTGCTCTAGCATCATATCAATATAAAATGTGTAGGTGAGGAAGGACAGCAGATACTGCTCTTTATTGTGTAGCCTTTGGGATATTCAGATAAAGTGATTAGTTTGAGGTTTAAATGAGATACATCTAGCATTGATTGATCGCTGTGGCAGAAAGCCTGCTTGCCTCCAGGAATGTGACCTGGACTACACTGATTGCACTGAAATGTTTTGGTTCACAAAATACCCATTTAGGCCAGTTTCACATGAGTATATTCAGCCAGAGACTATATTGTGTAAGAGCAATATTTCCCTGACTGAACACTGCTCCTCTGAAATCAACTTACAACATAATAATGATTTGTGATGCTGTGGATTCCCAACTCACCTGGGTCTACTGAACTGTAGTTATGTAATGCCATGATACAGCAGTGGCGGGGGAAGAAGAAGATGGGGTTGGGGTGGGGTTGGTGTTCAAGAGTCCCAGTAGATGGATATTTCAGATCAAGTTACTGTCAAGGGGCCTTTCTTACAAATAGTGGTTGTCCATGGTACAAGTGCCCTTTATTCTGCTAACGGCCAATAACTATAACTATAGTTTATTAAAGCCTCCAACTAGATGACCTAGATTTCTCCTGTACTCAAGAATGATCATACAAATGAGACTAATTGGACACAATGGTGTATGGCAGACTCTTGTCTCTTGACTCTCAAAAATTTCAGCCATTGTTGGCTGGATGTACATGTCTGTAGCATTATTGACTACTTTTTGATTGTCCAATAGAGATGAATGAAGTTATGAAAAGTTTGATTCATCTGCTTCGTTGAATTTCACAAAGAAATTCGCTTAGTGACGTATTATTTCATCATGTAGCATATTTCTTTGTAGGTATCGGGCCCAGTGATGGAAAACAGTGATTGCGCCTCACCCCGTCATTGAATCCCTCAAATGCCGTATTCATCGTTGATCGCGACATCCGATGTAAAAATGGAGGCCTTTTTAAGGTTTTAAAAAATAATACTCACCTCATCCATTTGAGCGTGAAGAGGCTCCCGCAGCCATCTTGATTGAAGGTACCATGTAAAATCTTGCGCAGTGCGTGATGGTGGCCAGCGTGGTGACGTCATACATCAAAAGGATGAGTATGAAATTATTATTTTTTTAAGCCATTTCAGGGAAAATTGATTCATTACCATGAAGCACAAGGAAAATCAGATTCACTGCAAATCAAATTTTCCATGAAATTCTGATCAAAGTCCACATCGATTCTATTCGCTGAAAACTATTGGCCAGTTTAGTCTGGCATGTTGCTGGAGGGATAGTTGTAACTAATCATTGTCTTGATTGCATGACTAGGTTTAGGCAAGCCCTTAATTTTAGTTCAAAATATGATACATAGATTTGTTGTCCTAGGCCTTTACACCCTCTCTTACATTATGTGTGTAAAATTCACTACTGATATTCTGCTGTTTTCTGTGTTCATTTTGTAAGTGCACTTAATACCTGTGCATACTTATCAATTAATATATGGAAATGAAGGCCCATTGTAGAAATAAAATCATGAGAACAGGAGAGCGTGGTGATATTTTAATCCTAAAACATATATGAACAGGTTATAAAAAATATGACTGTATATGAGCCTTAGCATGTGGATACACAGTAAACTGTCCTGGTAGTCTGATCTATTTTGAGAGTTTATTTCTCTTAATATTGATAATCATGGCTAGAGATGAGAAGTTTTGAAAAATTTGATTCGGAAACTTTACCAAAAAGTTAGCCAAGAAATTTGATTCATACTGAATTAATTTGTCACGGATTGCTAGAAATCAGCCACATGGAGTGCCCGTGCTGAAGGCGGGTTGCAGCCATGCTGCAGTGAAGAACCGGGTGGCCAGTTAGCAACTGCCTCTTATTTGATAATGGAGACCGCACTGTATATTCCTTCTTCATTGTAGATGGCTGTGCGGCACCTTTCAGCATGGGCTGTTATGGGATTTGGCTGGTTAGGTGTAGAGATGAGTGAATCTATTTGTAGATTTGTTACGAATCTCATTTTTTTTGGGCACCGATTTGAATCCGGATCTTTTCTGGCTGGATTCAGAGCAATCTTGTAAAATGGCGCCCAGCGCCATGTTACTGAGATATTGTCAGTGTGCAAAAGCACCAGGGAGGAAGAAGCCCTGTCACATGACTCAGACAGGAACTGGGGGGGACGGGGACTTGCCCTGATTGGCTCAAAGGCTGACAGGCAGCCTCTATGAGACAATCAGTGTGGACTAAAGAAGGGAGGTGCCTGTAAACACAGCTACAGAATCGTCATTGTGTGCTTAGTCTTTGACCAGAGATGACCCTCTCTGCAGGAGGACAATTAACAATAGTTTAATGAGCCATTATATAGTGCTAGGGGATAGATTAGGGAGAGATTACGGCTAGTAGTAAGGAGAAGAATTAGGTTTTTTAGCTTGAAGACTGTCACGGTGTGGTTCGCTGGCTGCATCACCTCTTGCGTACTGGCTGCAGACTGACTACTGTGCATGCTAGTTACTTGGGGCTGCATGCTAGCTGCAGTGTCTTGTGTGAACTTGCCTGTGAATTTGTGTTTTCCCCGTTTCTGCATCTTTGTAGAGTTCTTGTTACTGTTGCCATGAGGCTTGCTGCAGGCTCTCTCGCGTACTGGCTGCAGGCTGACACTTGTGTATGCTGGTTGCTTGGGGCTGCATGCTGACTGCATTTTTTTGTGTCATCTGTGGCCTGTATTTGTGACTCACGTGTCCATATCTCTGTGGTTCCAATTACTGGTGCGTGCAGGCTGGCTGCATGCACTTTGTGTACTGGCTGTGGGTGTTCCCATGTATGCTGGTTCTACAATGCGTCCTGGCTGTGGCCTTGTGTGTGCACTGTGGCCTGTATCACTTGTTCAGTGCTTCTTAATAATCCTGGTTCCGATGGGATTAACTTTCCCTGGTCTGTTCCTCGGTGTGGCTAATCAGGTGCCCTCGTTATCGCAGCTATATCTATCTGTAAACTGTGGGCCTTACTGGTCTCAGTCAGGCGGGTCCTACTCTAAACCTACCTATGCTGTTAGGCATCTACATTCAGTAGAGCAGACCCTGCACATATAGTGTGCTGCTCCTAGTTACCTCTGTGTGCATCAAGCAACTAATGAGAGGAGGAGCACACACACCTATATGTACCACGTAATCAAGGTCATCTGTGGGAAAGGCGGGGCAAAAAGTGCACAAGAATGCTACTTCCAAGATAAAATAGGAGCACATTCACACATGAAGATGCCACTCTTTCAAAAACATAAACTTCAAAAATCACGGGAAAAAGATCCAAAACATCCTGCATGATATGATAAATAAATAAATATGCGGATGTGCATAGCTACATTTATAGAAGAAAAATCACGGAAAATAATTCACTCATACAATAGATGCAAACAATATATATGGACTAAGCCCTCACTTTGATAGGTAGGTTTAGAGTAGGACCTGCCTAACTGGGACTACCTTGGCGCTGGTAGGCAGGCACAGATGTGTTTTGATCGAAATATATTGACTGAGAGTCTCAGATTTTATCATAGAGTGAGGGCTTAGTACATATATAATGTTTGCATCTATTGTATGAGTGCATTATTTTCTGTGATTTTTCTTTTAGAAATGGGATTAGAACTTTTTTCAAACTCTTTATATTTTAATTGAAAGAAATTAGAACACATTTTTTTAAACTCTTTGTATTTTAGTTGTACAGAATCCAAACAGTTCCATAGGTTGTATGACTGTTTGTGTACAGTAGGCTGCCTACTACAAGTTAGAAATGTTTGGAAAGCAGAAGGGTCCCACTTCCAAACATAAATGTAGGGGTGAGGGTCTGCTGCTGAGCTGACCCTCTTAAACATTATGGTTGAGGGACCTGCTGTTGACCCTCCAAAACATTATAGGTAAGGGCCTGCTGGTGACCCTCTAAAACATTATGGGTGAGGGCCCGCTGCTGAGCTGACCCTTTAAAACATTAGGAGCGAGGGCAGCCTAATAAGCATGTTTATATGATGGAGGATAAGGAGGAGGACAAGAAAAGGGAGATTAAACCATATACCCATTTTAGTGGTGGAAGGGGTGCATTGAATGCAGTGTATTCAATAGACTATAAAAGCCACATTTAGCCTGCCTTTATGTTCAGCCGCTTTCCTCTGGTGGAGTAGAGAAGTCAGGGGCAAACCATTCCTTGTTAATTTTTCTAATCGGTCAGCATTTTCAGTTGACAGGCGGATGTGCTTATCAGTTATTATGCCCCAAGCAGCACTAAATACCCGCTCTGACAAAATGCTGGCGGTGGAACAGGCTGGCACCTCCAAGGCGTAGAGTGCCAGTTTGTGCCACGTGTCCAGCTTGGACACCCAATAGTTGTCATGCGCACAGGGATCACTGAGGGCGCTGACACAGTCTGCTACGTACTCCTTCACCATCTTCCAAAATGTTTCCCTCCTTGTGACACTAGGCGGCGCATCAGGTTCAGGGTGCTGGCGGGGTGTCATAAAACTGTCCCAGGCCTTGAAGAGTGTTGCCCTGCCTCTGTTGGAACTGCTGTGTGTTTCCCTTGTCTCCCCTCCTCGGTTGGCCAAGGAACTACGTACTCTGCAGCCAGCGTTGTCAGCTGGAAATGTTTGGAGCAATGTTTCCACAAGGACCTACTGGTATTGCACCATTTTGCTTATCCTCTCTACCACAGGAAAGAGAGATGAGAAGTTCTCTTTGTAGTGGGGGTCGAGAAGGGTGAACAACCAGTAATCGTTGTTGGCCAAAATGTGTACAACGCGAGGGTTACGGGAAAGGCAGCCTAACATAAAGTCAGCCATGTGTGCCAGAGCCCCAACAGACAAGACTTCGCTGTCTTCATCAGGAGGACGACTTTCAATCTCCTCATCCTCTTCCTCCTCTTCAACCCATCCACACTGAACAGATGGAATAAAACTTCCATGGGTACTACCCTCTGTAGCGGAGGCAATTGTCTCCTGCTCCTCCTCCCCCTCATCATGCAATTTGCACTCAGAAGACGAAATGAGGGTGGTCTGGTTATCACCCTGTGTACTTTCTTCCCCCATTTCCACCTTTTGCACATGCAAAGCATCTGCCTTAATTGTAAGCAGCGAGCATTTGAGTAGACACAGAAGTGGGATGGTTACACTGATAATAGCGTTATCGCCGCTCACCATCTGTGTTGATTCCTCAAAGTTGCGTAAAATCTCACAGAGGTCAGACATCCATGCCCACTCGTCGCTTGTGAAGAGCAGAAGCTGACTGGAAAGGTGACGACCATGTTGCAGCTGGTATTCCACTATTGCCCTCTGCTGCTCACAAAGCCTGGTCATCATGTGAAACGTGGAGTACCAGCGCGTGCTCACGTAGCACAACAGTCGGTAAGCTGGCAATTTCCAGCGCTGCAGCAGTGTTGTCAGACCAGCGGAAGCTGTTGATGACTTGCGGAAATGGGCACACACGTGGCTCACCATCACCAGTAGCTCAGATTGGGGAAGGTTTTGAGAAACCGCTGAACAACTGGGTTGAACACGTGGGCTAGGCATGGTATGTGTGTGAGCTTGCCGAGCTCCAAAGCCACCAACAAATTACAGCCATTATGAGACACAACCATGCCTGGTTGTAGGTTAAGTGGCGAAAGACACAGCTCAGTCTGGTCCCTTATCCCCTGCCACAGCTCTGTGGTGGCGTGCTGTTTGTCAGCTAAGCAAGCACAGCCTGTTGCCACTTCCCCATTGCAGTGCTACACTGCTTCCAGCTACTGACTGATGTTGCAAGATGATAATTCTGAGGTGGAAGTGGAGGAGGAGGCGGAGGAGGAGAAGGGGGGGATGCAGCCACTAACATAGGTGGTGGCGGAAACCCTCATGGAAGTAGGGCTCGCAATCCTCGGAGTTGGTAGCACCTATGCCATCCCAGGGTACACAACGTTTACCCAGTGTAGCATCCCTGGCCAAAAGCACTTGTCCATGTGTTAGTCTTTAAGTTAACCTTTCAAATAACCGCGTTGGTCAGGGTATGGGTGATGTTAGGGAACACATGTTGGTGTGAGGCTGGGACTGCACACCGTGAAAAATATTTGCGACTGGGGACAGAGTACCGCAGTACAGCTGCCGCCATCAGGCTGTGGAAAGCCTCAGTTTCCACAAGCCTAAATGGCAACATTTCTAGGGCCAGCAATTTGGAAAGGTGCCCATTTAGTGCTATGGAAAAAGATAATTGAAGCAGTGCTCACCTGCGTTCGGACACAGCCCGGACCCGGCTGACATGAATTGTAGACAAAAAATGAAGAAATCCAGCTTCTGAAAAATGTGTCACTTTATTACATACATGAGTCATGAGTAAGGACCATTAAGTTATTTTTTAGGTCTGAAACGCCTAGAACCTGTAAGATTTTTCCTGTATGTGGAGATTTTAACTTTGGAATAAAGTGACACATTTTTCAGTCCTGGATTTCTTAATTTTTTTGTCTGCATTTAGTGCTATGGTCGTCTGTGGGTTGGTGGCTGGGTATTTGTGCTTTCGTTCAAAGGCCTGGGGTATAGACATCTGTACTCTGCGCTGGGACACAGAAGTGGATGTGCTAGCTGATGGTGCTTCCGAAGGTCCAGGTGCATGGCGGGAGGCATCAGGGCCTGCTTCTTGGACAGTTGATTGGCCAACACGTAACACAGGGGAAGAGGAGGCAGTTGTGTGACCCGCAGACACTGGTTGTGGACCCAGGAGTTCGGCCCACCTATTAGGGTGCTTTGATGCCATGTGACGGATCATGCTGGTGGTGGTGAGGTTGCTAGTGTTCACGCCCCTGCTCATTTTGGTAGGGCACCTGTTGCAAATGACAATTATTTTATCGTCTGCACTTTCGTCAAAAAAGCATCAGACTGCAGAATACCTACCCCTTGTCAAGGAAGATTGCTGCAAGGGGGTTCTCTGGGGAACAGTTATGGGCCTGTTTGGTGTTGCCCTCCTTCTTCCTTTTGCCATGTTTTGCCACTTTTTAGTTATTTTATCATATTGTTTTTATTAGATTTAATAAATACATTTGCTTTCCTACGTTTATGAATGTGTGAGTGACTGTTGACTTTTATATGAATCGTTTATCACAGAAAGGGTGAGTCAATTCAAATTAGTGCACCCTATCCCTTACGGTCAACAGGGGAGCCACCTTATTCTGTTCTATTAAAAAAGCCAGACTTGTTTACCACCAAAACCAGACAGACTGACCTTTTGAATGTCTTGTTTTAGCTATGTTGCTGTCTGGAAACTTGTTTTTATTTAGAAAAACTGCTGTGTCATTGCCATTGAGTATCATTGAAGCTTTAATGTAAGTCTATGACAGACAGGAGTGGTAACTTTGTAATTGTTTGTGCTGAGTTTCTCCACTCTACCCCTCCCACTAGAAGGTTCTAGTCTAGCTAGAAATTGTATATAAGGAAAACAGTCAGAACCCCTAGTGTTCTGCAGTTAGGGACTAGTGCTTGGAGTGGAGACTCATGCCAGTCTGCATGAATGACCAGAAGAAGATGCTAAGATGCTGAGCCTCAGACTATGGGTCACCAGCCTTGTTACTAGTGTTTAGCGAAACGATCTTTGGATGCTTAAACCGAAGTCGCTTCGTTCAAAACTTCAGAATAATACTGTACGGTGATTCGTCCCCGTACAGTATTAGAATGTATGGGCTCCGATAAGCCAAAGTTAGTTATTCAGTCGCGCGTGACTTTGTTGAATAACTTTGGTAGTTGATTTTTAAAGTGGAAAACCACTGTAAAACTTGACACCAAATTAATTTATATAATATAATATATGGGTTTAACTTTTTGAATTGAATTACTGGAATAAATTAACTTTTTGATGATATTGTAATTTATTGAGATGCACCTGTAGTTGCTGATGATGTACGTGGTTCACAATGGTGACCTCTATTACATGGTACACCTTGTTTTTTTCAGACTCCGTCTTCTTCATGTTGTTTTATGATTTGGTTATACATTCATGGTTTTGGAGGAACCTCTTATAATTTGTAACAAGGATTTTCCACTTGTAAAGAAGATAAATTAAAAACACATACTTTTGTAAATATAAAACATATTGAAACGTATTGCTCCATGTACCTCTAGACTATAATTGAGCAAATGTTTAGAATTGCATATTTTGTTCTGCAAATAAAAGTATAGAAACATATACCCTTTTTTTTACATTGCAGTCCGCAGAATTTCAACCTTTACAATTTCGGTAACTTGTGAACCGAGCCTAAAACATACCATTAAAAATTGGTGCTTAATACATAGTAAATGACATCCCACAGATACCGTAGAAGGGTTCTTTGTGTCATTTAGGAGATTTGTTTGTGACTTTTCTATTTGGGATGGTCTACACATGTAAAGTAGAAGTGAGCATGCTATTCTTCATCAACATGTACTTTCCAGAGGGAACCTTGAATTTTCTGAAATGCTGCCTTTTGATTAGATTAGATACTAGTGTTACGATCCTGCACAGAAAATAAGAATAGAAATTTCCAAGGCTGATCTATTTCTTTTTTGCAGTCCAATTCCTTCAGAAAACAGCTTCATTGCAGATGCTGTCCCTATCTTTCAGGATGCACAGGTCTTTACATGTTAGCGCCCACCTTTCTTTTTGATTTATAAATGCATTGGTCTTGGTGTATCTTGTCATGCCCGGGCACATGTATCTACATTACTGATTTCATCTGAATGCTAATCTTACCAGAGTAGCACTTCTAGTTTTTCATTCCACTGTTTTCCTCTGCTGACAACTCTCAGCCCCATTGACTATAGCAGTTTTGATCCCTAGTTCTTTGGCACAGCTTTATACTGTATTTGACAGGTAACAATAGCCTTGAGAGAGGACAACCCAGGGCTGAACTTCTAAGCATCTTGCAGGGAAACCAATGACCTTATTGCAAGGAGTCCATGATACAAATATGGGAGCTTATTAGGTCCTCTGCCTCAGGCAAACCCCTCTAAAGCATCTAATACAGAATTGCCCCATATTTCCATAGCTTTTTATGGATTTCAAAGCATATTCCTATATGTGTAATTTTATATTACATAGTAACTTATTTTTTTTTTGTGAATTTTATAACTGGTTAATGTTTTAGCACGTTTTAGCCAAATAAGATAAATCATTTTAAAAGGGTTAAATATTAAGACAGCATTAAAATCAAACCTAAGTCATATTAGTAGAAAGATTATTATTTCTGATTATACGTATAGGGATCAGCAACCTTCGGCACTCCAGCTGTTGTGAAACTACAATTCTCAGCATACTTCCCTACAGCAAGTACGCATGCTGGGAGTTGTAGTTTCACAACAGCTGGAGTGCCGGAGGTTGACTACCCCTGTACTAGACTGTGCAGCATGTTCTCAGAAACTCCCTGCAGTATCTTTTTGTGGGCAATAGATGTCGCTGTGGGTTTATGTTTACAATCAGAACACATTGCAGACAGTTTATTTATTGTAACTGAGAGCTTATCGTGGTGCTCAGAAATATGATTTTATAATAGCAGGGAATTATAACATATCTAATTATCGCTATCAAATGGGCTTGGTCCATCAGTACAATTCCCAATACAGGTAATATGGATACAGAATTCTATAGAAGCTTTCGCTATCGACATTACATTTTAATGGAATATTGTGCTCTATATTCTTTTTTGTAAATGGCATAACTTATATTTATACATTCATGCTGTGCAATTAACTAGCAGAGGAGTGCGATAATAGATACATTTGGCCACAATTACATGCAAAGAACAAAAAAATAAGTGTGAATTTGTTGACTAGAACTATTGTTTTTAACATTCTTGGATGCATAAATATACTGAGAAAAATAAGATGTGAGAAAAACATCTTAAAAAAAAACTAAAACTAAGAAATATTATAGAGCACAGCAAGGAACAAAACGTTTAAAAAATCACATGTTTCAGGATCTCAGCTTTCAGCATCAGCTTTACATAAAAGAAGATTATTTGTGATTAGTCTAAGTTCTCTAGAAATTCTGCAATATGTTTGTGTATTACTGCATATTGCTTCTCCTGACCTTTGCTGAATGTACATAGAGCCAACCACAGTGCTATAGACGGGAGGACTGGCCATAGACCCTACAGGGAAAGTTCCCGGTGGGCCAAAGCCAAGGGGGCTGCCTGAGCCCTTCTTATGGCTGCTGGCCTAGTACATAAAGATGGGCAGCATGGTGGCTTAGTAGTTAGCACTGGTGCCTTGCAGTGCTGGGGGTCCTAGGTTCAAATCCGACCAAGGACAACATCTGCATGGAGTTTATATGTTCTATCTGTGTTTGCGTGGGTTTCCTCCCACACTCCAAAGACATACTGATAGGGAGCTTAGTTTGTGAGCCCTATTGGGGACAGTGTGATGCTAAAGTCAGTAAAGAGCTGCGGAATATGTCAGCGTTATACATGTAAGCAAGATAATAAATAATCTTTATTTGTGGTCGTGGCTACGGAAGATGAGACACCTCGGCGGAATGATCTGGTGAGTAGTCGATGGTAAACTAACTAAATGGCTGGTGGTGTGCCCTTAGCCAAATGCGTGGGTAGGCCTATAATGGGGCAAAAAAGCAAACGTAGGAGATATGTTTTTTATTTTTTATTTTAGTATACATGTATGCTCAAAGAGCCAAATGACAGAAGGCTTTAGATATTTCTGCATGTGGGTTAGGGATATATCGGACAAAACATGAGGATTTCCAGCGACCCATCTTTCGGATGACATGCCCGGGCACCCCATACCTAGAGGCTTCGGAAGCCGTTCCAATTTTGGAAGGAATGCCCGGATATGACATTAAGATCAAAACCTAAACCGGAAGCTAAGGATCGAATATGCGAGATGAACTGGGACGATGTAAGTGAGCAATTTTTAAATGGAAGTAAAGGACTAGCAGGCGGAGCGTCCCATAACACGGGTTAGCACTTTTTGAGCACTTGAACGGTGCACCATGCATTGAAGGTCTGAAAATATTTAATCGCCACCAGGGGACCGGTTTAGGAAGTTTTGGAAGACATGAGATGGAGAACAAAGTGATCAGGCTGCCATTCTAATTGGTCCTTCGTTAAACCTTTATTTCTGAGTGAGGTGCTGGTGAATTCCCCGGGTCTTAAGAAACCATAAAAACTTAAATACATGGCAGCCTTAATGATTGTGCTAGGATATGGCCCAAAAGGATTCCCGTCTAGTGAGTTAGATAACTTCCTGAACAGGTCGCCTGATACTGGCTGTCTAACGACGTGGAACCCTTGCAACTTTTCTGAATACCCCTGAGGGTTGCTTTGACCGCCTGAGATAAAAAAACTGAAGCACTATCCAGATGCTTGAGCATGAAATAATGCTGGACTCCAGCCAAATACAATCTGATAGTATTATAGGAGAGCTTGAGCTCCGTGTGACAGTAAGCCAGAAACGCCAGAATGTATGTAGTTTTATTGGTGGGGCCGGGATATGAAAGCAAAAATTTGTTAAATGTTTTCCATGCAGTTCTGTAGTTTCTGGCGGTATTGGCTGACAGTGACCTATGGATGAGAGCTTTTTCGGAAGCAATGTGAGAACTTAGTCCATTGGCAGAGTATGGAAGGCTGGCGGGGTTAGTCCTGTCCTGTTCGGTCCGCTTCTGGCATTACCTGGAAAAAGGCAGGGAAGTTAAATCGCGAAAGGGTGTCTGCCGCTAGGTTCTTAGAGTCCTGGATATGTCTGCAGAAAAAAAGAAAATTGTAATGCATTGAAAGCCAGACCAACTTGCGTAAAAAATACATAATTAGGGGGGATCTGGATCTTCCCTTGGTGAGTATTTCAACTATAGACTGATTGTGATAAAAACTACTGGGAAATTAGCCCAGTGCCTACCCCAAACTTGAGCTGCTACTACAATAGGATAAATTTCTACAAACGGTGAAGATTTTAGGGCTTCCTCGTCTGACAATATTTCTGGTGGCCAAGGACCTGCAAACCACTGTCTGTCAAAGATTGCTGCAAAGCCGGTGGAAGCGGCTGCATCCGAGAAAACAGTGGGGAAAGCAGGGCTTCATTGCAGAACGAACAAAGAAACACCATTCCATTGGGGCAAAAATCTATCCCACATTGCCAGGTCGGCTAAGGCTTGAGAATCCAAGTGAATGGGAGAATCCTGTTCGGTAGCCGTGGAAAGTAACTGGAGCAATCTGGAAATGAAGACCCTGCCTTGGGGCATGACTCTCGTGGCAAAGTTTAACATGCCTAATAAGGACTGCAAATCTGCCTTGGTGAGGGTATTAGAGGTTACTGATTTGGATATGGTGTCTTTAATTTTTGCCAATTTTTCTTCTGGAAGGCATGCTTCCATCTTGACGAAATCCAGAACGATGGCCAGGAATGTGACGGCCGTGGAAGAACCCTCTGTTTTTTAATCTGCAGCTGGAACGTTATGTTTTAAGAAGAGTTGCAGTAGGGATGCTAGCCTGTTGGGCTCATGACCTGTGACTTCTATCAAAAGAAAGTCTTCTAGATAATGAATAACCATTGGGCAGTGGCAATGGTTAACCAAAATCCAGTGCAGTGCTTGCGCGAATTGGTCAAACAACCATGGACTACTCTTTGATCCAAAAGTCAACCTGTTCGCAAAGTAATATTTGTCCATCCATTTGATGCATAACATTTTCAAAGCTGTGCGTGGACAGGCAGCAGCTTGAAGGCATCGGCGATGTCTACTTTTGTTAACCATGCAGCTCTTGCTGTCAGCAGGATCAACTGGGTAGCTTAATTTACCGAGGAATAGTACATGGAAAACTCTTTGGATGGAATGAAGGAGTTAAGACTGGGTATGAGAGAACCATGAGGAGCTGAAAGGTCGTAAATTAAGAGTTTTTTATTTGAAAATTTATTTGTAACAATTCTGATAGGGCTAACCCTCCATTAGTTGAAGGGAACTGTAGAAAAAGGACCGATGAGAAAGCCCTTTTGAAGCTTGGACTGGAGCAGGGTGCTTACGGAATCAGGATCCCTAACTGCAGACAGAAGATTATCTCCCTCCCAGGTAGACTGAGGTAGGGCTACCATGTGAAAACCCCCTGTGAAGCCTGAAACCAAAAATTGGACAAAGGAAGGATCATGTTGATCCAGCAGAAGGGAGGCTAACAGCTCTACATTGACCCTGACTAGTCAGGAATGCTTTAAAGATCTATGAGGGTAGGTGATTTGGTGGTGGGCCCTGAAGCAAACTGAGCAGATATGGAGAGCTCAACGCGAGATTATAGTTGTTGCAGAATTTGACTTTTGCCTAGCAAAACTATGGGTCTACCCAATTTATCTACTGCTGGAGCCTGCCTTTCGAGGCCGGGTGGACCAGGGACGTGCCTATCTTGAGAAGTGGAAGCTAAATTGGAGCACAATTCGGACGAATGGAGAATGGACTGGCAAGATGCGCAGGATCGAGCCTTGAGACCTGCGAAGTGCCGGCAAAAAAGCTCCATATCTAATACAGCCCAGTTAGTGATGTGCTTAAACTGGGCTAGGGCGGCTTTGTCAGAGAAAAAGCTGTGGTAGTCGCAGAAGGCGAAACCACCATACTTATGCCCCAGGTCGGTGACCCTGTAGAGATGCATGTCCAGTTCCTCCCGTCTCTCTTGCTGGGCAGAGCAAATGATGTCCCTGAAGAGACTGAAAGCCAGAACTAATTCTGGTATAGACAGTTTCCTTTTTAGACGGGCGTCTTTAGACTTGAGGATTATGGACACATCGCCGCAGATGATTGTCTTATTCTCCATGGTATCGTGGGTAGCGATAAGTATGGAGGCTAGATTGACATCCTTCCCTGCCAAAATATCCTTCCTAATGTTCTCGGGGACGGAATGGGAAGGTGCGATGTCGGGAGTACTGGGAACCCTACCTGGAGAGGGGCATCGGGGACTGAAACAGTTGAGACTAGAGTACCAGTCATGGAGTTTCGGGACTCGACAGCAAGCAGCCGAGACTGCATATCTGATACCACACTGGAGATGCTGTTGATGGATGTGTGCAACTGTTGCAGGAAGAGTTGTATAGTGGACATGGACACTTGATCCTCAGCAGGAGCTAAAGTGCTGGTAACCAAAAGTCTATATAGTCCAGCCTTCCGAGCGGAGGTTGGATGGTGAATGCCTCAATGGTTTAGTTCGGCAATTAACCTAGGTACGGTCCAGCTACGCAGGGACATGCAGCTAGCATGCTGGGAGGGTTGAGATTCCGGCACTGAGACAGTGTATTTGATATCAGACACGTGCGACATGAATGCAACTGTGAAGCAAGAAAAGATTAATCCTAGACGTGACCTTGAACAAACCAGTACGATCCAGAAATGTGCAACAGAATAGAAGATGAATTGGTTGGATAGCTGAGAGCAGACTGTGGCTAGCCCACGAGACTGTGGGAGAGCTACTCGGTAAGACGTCGAAGTAGGAAAATAAAGGTGATGTGAGAGAAGTGACTGTCTGTTAAGTGCACTGTTACCTGGGTCGAAATTAGCTGTAAACCTGGAGAAAAAACACAAATGCAAATAACTGTAGAAGGAATTTGGATGAAACCTTGTGATAACATAATTAGCAAGCGAGCGAAGCAAAACCTGATTGGCGTGAACACAAGTGCAGTAATAGACAGTGGACCTTGAATAATGACCTGCCGGGCGGAGGCCCGGTTGTGATATGAGCTGTGTAGCCTGGGGGATGGACCAAGCTAGTGACATAGAAACGTGAACCTGGAGATGTTGCAGGTGGCCCTGAGCAAATTTGCACTACATGGCCTAAGTAACATGACAGGCGGTGAAGATTAAAAATGTAAGCCTGGCCAACGTGTGGCAGGTTGGCCGTGACATAATTTGAACTACGTGGCCTGAGTAACGTAACAGGCGGTAGATGTTAACAAACGTAAACCTGGCCGACGTGGCAGGTTGACCCTAAAACGAATTGTACCACATGGCCTGAGTAACGTAGCAGGCTGTTAACATTAACAAACGCAACCTGGCCGACGTGGCAGGTTGGCCCTGACCAATTTGAACTACGTGGCCTGAGTAACGTAACAGGCGGTAGATATTAAGAAACGTAAACCTGGCTGACGTGGCAGGTTAACCCTAAACGAATCGTACTATGTGGCCTGAGTGGAGTGGCAGGCAGTTAATATTAGACAAACGAAAACCTGGCCGACGTGGCAGGCTGACCCTAAAAGCCTAAAAGCATGAAAATTATATGACCTGTTGGGAAAACCTGTGAATGCAGATAGTACAAGCATGAAATAAACGTGAATCTTGAGCAGAACAAGCAGAGATGAGGACCGTACCTTTGACCTACACAGAAATCAAGGAGGCAAAGAGGAGTTCGTTGAACCGGGTGATGACGACTGTAAAGGCCGCAACAGCTGAAAGCAACAGGCAAGGCACAGGAAAATATATTAGGACGAGCTAGCCTAAAAAACACGTGCAAAACTTTAACAAGAATGAGCTCCGCGCTGGATAATAATGCATGACTTCTTTAATGGATGCTTCTAATGGGAGGGTCTCAGACTTGGCCCTCTATGACCCACTTCAGGGGTGTTCATACTCCCTAAATGGTTTTAGTCATTAGACAATCCCCCCCTTTTTTTTTTCAACTAAAACCTGTGTGGAACTGCTATATTGGGTCTGATTGCTGGGACACCGGCCATCCTAAAAATAGAGGGACCCCTCCCTAAATGCAGCAGTAATGTGAATGTTGGTACACTGGTCCATTCCCTACTATGCTTTTCTCGGTTAAAAAGCCTAGTCAGCGCCGGGGTCACGTGACCGCGGTCTGGGGATGCAAGCTCCGTTGCCGGGGAAACAGGAAGCCCGAGAGGCGAGACTCAGAGCTGCGGCCCACGTGACCCCGCAGCGCCGGCAGTCCATCCTGTATGTATAGGATATGTATATAGTTGTATAGCAATGCTCCATATAAACATAATAGCTAAACATAGTGTATACCATAAGATGTGTATATATTTGCAGCACGCACGCCTTCGGAGCCCAACACTGTGAGGTTTATTCGCTATATTTGGTGAATTTTGAACAGTCGGGTATGAGAAGAAGCATTAGCTTTCAGCACGGGATGAGCTCAGCCATAAATTCATGCAATTCGGAGGTGAAGCCAGGGTAAATGACATGTGTCTGACTTAAAGAAGAACAGTTAAAATCTTAAAATGCACCCCAGGCTATGCTCCAGGGGCCCGTCTTAGCCAAACAGACATGACTGCAGCGAGAAATGATCAGTCACTTTCCCCGGATGACGCCTAATAATCCCTGCAATATATGTCAATGGCAGGATCCGGAAGTGACAGGAGGTCTAAGGAATAGCAGAGCGGGATGGGCAGTGTCTGAGAGAGTGTGTGGGGACGCGAGCTCTGTTGCCAGGGAAACAGGAAGCCCGAGCAGCAAGACTCAGAGCCGTGGCCCACGTGACCCCACAGCGCCGACAGGCAGGAGATATAAGCCGAGGCGGTCTGGCAATGTACGACGGGTGGCCAAGACGGGAAACACGGAGGCCGTAGGGTAGGCAGAGAAAGGAAGCAGGGGAGGGGGCGGACTTACCTGGGATGCCGGTGAGACTTGTGCTGCCCGAGACGAACCCCGTCGAGCCCTGCTTGCGGAACCGGCGCGCCATGAGGGGGAGGACGTGTTGCTTGAGGTGAGGAGGCACCGGAAGCACCCGCACAAGCGGCATGCACCCCCTGGAGGTATATGTAGACCTACACTCCTCCCACAAATGCAGGCTGAGAAAACTCAGCCTTCTAATATAGCGCCAACATATTCCACAGCACTTTCCAATTTAGGGTTTCATGTACAAACAGTCATAAATAACATAGCAACAGACAAGTCAATAATTACAACAAGAGGAATGAGGACGCTGCTCGCAAGAGCTTACAATCTATGAGGAGATAGGGGTGACACAAAAGGTTTAAGTGCTTGTTTTCTACAATGGTCAGGCCATCTTGGCAAAATAGGTAAGCAGATATAAAGTTGCATGAGCCAGCCATCAGCCAATATATGAAGCGATTCTGGGTGCATGGGTGCGGTGGAGGATCAGGTTTAGAAAATGATAAATGGGCTACATATGGAGAAGAGTTAGATCAGGGGATGCGATAGGCCACCCTAAAAATATGTGTTTTCAGGGAGTTCCTAAAATTGTGTATATTGTCATTTAGCCTAATTTATTAAGTTAGGACATTCCAGAGAACTGGTGCTCCTCTCCTGAATTCAACTGCATTGCTGTCCTTAGGACAGTGATACACTTGAATACTGTAATTAGGGTGGTGGTATTTTGTGCTGCCATGTAGTATTGCTGACCCTGTCTACATGTGTTGCCCTACCTTCTGTAGGTTTTAATGCCACTCGAAGTTTCCATTTTATAAAGGAACTTAAGAACATACTCACTAATCAGTATATTTCCCTCTGAAGGACAAAAAAAACACTGGGGGAGTCACTTGTAGAGAAAGATTTGGGTGTGCTTGTAGATCATAGATTAAATAACAGCATACAATGTCAATCAACTGCTTCTAAGGCTACCAGGATATTGTAATGTATTAAACGAGGCCTGGACTCAGGATGTAATATCGCTAATGTCAGCTAGCTTAATAGGGTTAAATCTGGTGACAGAAACCCTTTAACCCCATGGAAACAGCATTAAAACTGAAGTTTTTGAATGAATTGACTTTGGATCTATGATCCGAAACACAGTTATCTCAAGCCTACTCGTTACCATAAATTACAGCACTATAAATAAGACACAAGTTAAATTATAAGACTGCACTATGTCTCCACAGGTGCCACCTCGCCCCACCTAATGGCAATGTTCTGCACATTATTTTGCTTTTCATAAAGGATCTTCCTTTTGTCACGGCATCGAAGTAGTGAAAGTGGATGAATATGATAGTCTTTGCAGATTTACGGTATAAACAAATGTGAATAAACAACCAACTATGTTTCTCTGCCATGCTTGAATTTCCCAGTCAGACTTGCGTGTATTTGCCAGAAGGTCACACGCTCTATGAAGATGTTTTGCTTTCTCTACCTCAGCAGCTTGTACTTTTTTTTCAAGAAGACCTTTTGAGAGAGCGAAAGAGAATGTTAGTCAGGAGGTGAACAGAATTTTAAAATATCTTCCTGATGGATTCCTGTTGTCACAGTTCTGTGTGTCTGAAGGTAGCGACTCTGCTTGTCATAGCATCAGCTAACACCTCTTTTTCACCTTTAAAGTCGCCTTGCTATGTATTCCCAATTTGATTGTGTGTTTGCTTTGCAGCTAGTAGGCTTGTCGACTTGGATTTATTCTAAAAGGCTGGTTAAAAAAATTAGAAAACATTTATTAGGTAGTTAAGAACCTTTTAGAAAATTAGTATTCACAAAGTGGTTTCATTTTGAGACAGAATCCAATAAATGTCTGACTTACTGTAAAGCTTTGATATCTTGGGCACGCTGCCACTTATGTTATATGTAATCTTGAGATGTATTTCAGGCCTGCTACAAGATGAATGTAAATTAGATCTGTACTGTTATAGGCTTGATTTGCTGAGGCAGCGTTGCACTAAATAAAGTTAGTGATAAATGAAGTGTGATAAATATGTTTTTATGCAGATATCATATTTGTAAGGATATAGATACATTATAGGCAGAGTATGATTTGCATGGAGCAATGTCACCAAAGCACAGTGTTATATATGACCAGCTCTGACAGCGTTCAGTTTCTAAGAAAAGTTATGTTATCGCTTCTAATTAAACCTTTAGATACATGATCAAATATTATAATATCAAGCAGATCAATAACACAACAGAACAGAAAGGCAACAATAAAAAAATTAACAACTATAGCTTTACTAAAATTAGAGGAACATTAAACATAGAAAATACATGAAAAATGTCCCAGTTCCATTGTTCTCCTCCTTTTTTTTGATCGGAATTTGTTACAACAAAAACTTAGAACTACAGTCAGGTCCATAAATATTGGGACATCTACACAATTCTAACACACCACAATGGATCCAAATCACGTGAACGGTGGAGGAATTACAACAGTTTGCATATGTGCCTCACACTTGTTAAGGGACCAAAAGTAATGGGACATAATCATAATCATAAATCAAACTTTCACTTATTAATACTTGGTTGCAAATCCTTTGCAGTCAATTACAACCTGAAGTCTGGAACGCATAGACATCACCAGATGCTGGGTTTCATCCCTGGTGATGCTCTGCCAGGCCTCTACTGCAACTGTCTTCAGTTCCTGCTTGTTCTTGGGGCATTTTTTCTTCAGTTTTGTCTTCAGCAAGTGAAATGCATGTTCAATCGGATTCAGGTCAGGTGATTGACTTGGCCATTGCATAACATTCCACTTCTTTCCCTTAAAAACTCTTTGGTTGCTTTTGCAGTATGCTTTGGGTCATTGTCCATCTGCGCTGTGAAGCGCCGTCCTATGAGTTCTGAAGCATTTGGCTGAATATGAGCCGATAATATTGCCCGAAACACTTCAGAATTCATCCTGCTGCTTTTGTCAGCAGTCACATCATCAATAAATACGAGAGAACCAGTTCCATTGGCAGCCATACATGCCCAAGCCATGACACTACCACCATCATGCTTCACTGATGAGGTGGTATGCTTAGGATCATGAACAGTTCCTTTCCTTCTCCATACTCTTCTCTTCCCATCACTCTGGTACAAGTTAATCTTGGTCTCATCTGTCCATAGGATGTTATTCCAGAACTGTGAAGGCTTTTTTAGATGTCTTTTGGCAAACCCTAATCTGGCCTTCCCGTTTTTGAGGCTCACCAATGATTTACATCTTGTGGTGAACCCTCTGTATTCACTCTGGTGAAGTCTTCTGTTGATTGTTGACTTTGACACACATACACCTACCTCCTGGAGAGTGTTCATGATCTGGCCAACTGTTGTGAAGGGTGTTTTCTTCACCAGGGAAAGAATTCTTCGGTCATCCACCACAGTTGTTTTCCGTGGTCTTCCGGGTCTTTTGGTGATGCTGAGCTCACCGGTGCGTTCCTTCTTTTTAAGAAGGTTCCAAACAGTTGTTTTGGCCACGCCTAATGTTTTTGCTATCTCTCTAATGGGTTTGTTTTGTTTTTTCAGCCTAATGATGGCTTGCTTCACTGATAGTGACAGCTCTTTGGATCTCACCTTGAGAGTTGACAGCAACAGATTCCAAATGCAAATAGCACACTTGAAATGAACTCTGGACCTTTTATCTGCTCACACACACACGGCCATGGAACAGCTGAAAAGCCAATTGTCTCATTACTTTTGGTCCCTTAACAAGTGGGAGGCACATATGCAAACTGTTGTAATTTCTACACCGTTCACCTGATTTGGATGTAAATACATTCAAATTAAAGCTGACAGTCTGCAGTTAAATCACATCTTGTTTGTTTCATTTCAAATCCATTGTGGTGGTGTATAGAACTCAAAATTTTAGAATTGTGTCAATGTCCCAATATTTCTGGACCTGACTGTATAATAAAGACATCTTCTCAGTGTTTCCCAAGATATCAGTCATTTGCCCCTACTGATCCGTACTGCCCTGTATCTGACTGTAAAACAACTGGCTGGAGCAGTAGCCTCCCTTCTGTACCCTGTCTGCAGTAGATAGAGTTTTGAGCCACACCCTTGGCTAAGTCCCACTTCTCAAAACAAAATGGACGGATGAGCAGGAGAATAACTCATTTGCTCCGTGTAGGATATTTGCAAGGATGTATGTTTCAGGAACATACAGAAATGAAAACCAGTGTGAACGAGTTTATCTCCGGTTTACCTTTATTGCTAACTTTTAGGTTTAAGGACCCTTTACACAGACTAAGAATCCAACATAGGAAATTAATAGGAACACTCACAATTATAAAGCAGTGTAAAGGAGCCAGACAATTACTCATCGAACGAGTGAAATGCTTGTTCATCAGGTAATTGCATCATTAAAAAATTCTCGTTTGCATTCCTCAGATCATGCTGTGTAAACAGCCTATGCTGCTGGCAAACAACGAGTCTGTATGGCAACTAGCGAGGGCTCATCCTCAAGTGCAGCTTTCTGCTTCACTGACAAGCAAGTGATTGCCCAGAAGAAATGCTTCCTTCCCGACAATCACCTGCAAAATTAGCTGTGTAAAGGGCCTTTCGTTTTAGTTAAAGGGACTGTTCACCTTCAACAACACTTTTGCTAGAAGGGACCCCTGATGATAAGCTAATCAGCTGAACAGGATTTCCTGCTGCTAGAACCCCCAATGGTCAACTGTAATCTATGAGGAAACCCAGAAGCAAGGGTCAATTCCCCTCTGTTCTCTCCAATAAAAGGATAAGTTAAGCACTACACAGTGTCATTAAGTATATTAGGGGTTTTCTAGGAGTTCGATATTATTGGCCTATCCTCAGGATAAGTCATCAATTTCTGATTGGTGGCCATATCACACCTACAAATCAGCTGTTTGAAGAGGTCATGGTGCTCCTGTGAGCCCTGAGGCCTCCTCCCAGCTTACCAAGCACAGTGCCATACCTTGTATGTAGTGGCTGTGCATGGTTTTGCAGCCCATGTCCACTAACATGAATGGGACGTCAATGGCGTAGGAAAAGACCATTGCCTTAAACAACTGATCGCTTGAGGTACAGGGAGTTGAACCCCCGCGGATCAGATACTGAGGACATATCCTGAGAATAGGCTATCAATATTGCACTCCCAGAAATCCCTTTTAAGTCAGAATGCCCTAATAGAGTATTTAAAAATGAATTTCCTAAACCAGATAACCCCTTTAACTGCTTCTGGACCACACATTGACTATTCATGTATAGGCGGTCTTTGCTTTTTCTCTGCAAGGACATTCTTCAACATCCTTCACAGATGGCAGCTGCAGGAGAAGGGAGCCTACTATTAGGGACAACAGGTCCCCCAAAGAAAAAGAATGGACTGTTTTTAACTGTTCCTGCCTTCCCCACTGCTGTATACACGGCGTTTAGTGATTCCTGTGTATACAGATCAATAAGTAGCAATGCAGCCGCTTCCTGCTATGGGTCCAGTGATCATGTTATTGCTGGGGCCTGAGTATCTGCACAAGCTACTGGATCTTAGCAGACCCATATCAGCTTTATATAAATGTTTTAAACATATTCCCAGGTACAAAAAAAAAATACTAAAATAAAAATTACTAAAATAAAGCCCAATGTATAAAAAAAGACATAAAATCACTTACATAACTGAAGGCATAAAAGTTATGTTCTCAAACTCTCGGGTCAAATATGTGTGTACAGAAAATGTAACAGAAAATGCATCTGATAGGGAAGGGTGGTAAATGGTCCGGTCTGGTTAAAGCAAGGTTACTGTATATGAATGTGTAAATTATGAATGATAAAATAACTTGTTCACAATACGACATTCTCTATACTCTGCAGATTCCCACTGATATATTTTTCTTCTTTTGTCAAAATAGGAAGAGATAGCAGCAGAGGACTTTGAAGGGCACCGAGGCTGCATTAAAAATATGGGCTGTAGTGCAGAAATATCCCATAACTTCCAATCTGTCCTGCAATGTCCCCTGCTCCTGCTTTGTAGGAGAAACAGGGAATACTGGGACTAATGTTGTAATGGGGATATTTTTTTCTGCTGTTACATTATAAAACTACAGTAAGTTTTTGTGAACCTTGGTTGTTAACCTCAGCTTTAGAGCGGACATATCACCAGATAACCCGATTGTCTTTTTATATAACAAGAGAATCCTCTGTAGCACTGGGCATTTAGTTCTTTAAAAATAAGGTCCTTAGTTTTGTCTTTGGAATTTGTGGGGGCCTTGCACATCTGAGTTGCAAGGTTGTAAAAAGGGATTTAATACTCATATTGTCCTTTTTCCTCTAAGGAATTTTCCACGTGGCCATATTATAGCTCTCTATATCTGGCATAAAATCAGGATTAGATCCCATTATGACAAATGATGGAAAGATTTCCCTAAAAAGCCTTTGTGAATGATTCTCCTGCTTTGATCTGATCATGTGTTCTTCACTAGATGTCCATCTCCCAGACAGAACTGTTATATTGCAGTATCAATAAGGCCATACTCAATGTGGGTGTGCAAGTGACTCAACTTCTCCACATGCACTGCCATAATAGCAAACATGGAAAAAAAGAACAATCCTGAGGGTCATGCTCTTTAATACCTTCTCTCTAGGACTGGGTTTCGCAAGCTGCCCATACGTAACAACCAATGATTTTGCAGATTAACAGAAGTTTTGCCTTCATATTAGCAATTGTGGGCCACCATACTGCCCCCCCCCCCCCCCACCACACACACACCTCTGAAAACCCAGTCTGACAGGGTTTGGCAGTTGCCATTGGATCATGTGTAGATTGTGAGTCATGTGTATAAAATTGAACACTGTGGCAGAGCTCAGAAACCATTGGCTTCCCACACTTCCACACTTCTTTCTATTATTGAGCTGCCAACATGAGTATTTTACACTTTGCAGAACTGCTTCTTGCTTCTGTATCCCTCCCTACCTGTAGTACAAAGCGACTCCTAGCTTCAATAGGATTTGCCAGGGATTTCACCCCAAACATTGCATGAAATCTGCAATGCAAATCCGCAGCATAAATTGCCATGCTGTGGATTTAAAAGATGTATATCAGTTTTTGTGTAGATTCTGTATGGATTTTTTCCATGTTTAGATGAAGATTTTGTACCCTTGCAGTCCCCAGACCGTGCCACCCCCTTAACAAATGCAGATACAAGAACAAATCCCTGACCAGAGCCTCAATAAGATCCTCTAAATACAGTCTCAGACCAGGTCCCCTGAATAAATACAGACCCTGAAACCAGACCCCTTAATCTGATATAGAATCCCAAACCAGATCCTCTAAATACAGACAGACCAAACCCCCTAAATAAAGGCAGACCCTAGAGTCCCCCAAATACTGACCCAGGGCAGAACCCCTAAATAAATGCATACTCCCTAATAGACACCAGACTCATACATTTACCCTGCAGCTCTTGCTCTGCCTGCTTGCTGATTTCGCCTGTATCTCTTGGACTTTCAAGTGGTCATGTGACCATCAAAGGTCCTTCTGCTGGTCCTACAGAAAGTGTCCCATAGCAGTTTTGTTGCACTTTTGCTGTGATTCACATCCATAAAACTGTAAAAAATAATATTATATGCTTTAAGGCTTGATCAGTGCACTAGAAGTTCTGTTGCAGTTTTGTGTATGAATCAGGGCATCTTGGAAATACCTGGTCAAAGTTTCAAATGTATAATAGATGTACAATAGAAACATACTACCTTGTAAATTAAGCTAATCTATAAAGTGAATTTATACACATTTAAAGTTTTTAAAAATTTTCAAACAAGGTTTACTGCGCCAAATTGTGCCCAGTTAAATGATAAATTCTGTCTCCCTGTGGTGCCCACTAGGGGGAGCTTACTGCATACTAAAAAAATCTATATGTAGTAGGCTCCTCATAGTGGTGATTATAGCGAGATAGAATTGTATTATTTGCCTTTTTAGCTACAGAAGAAACATGGAGCTCTGTGTCAGAGAAATCAAGCTTCTACCTGTAGATATACATTATATCTTACAAACGTAATCAACACAGGGTTCCGAAGCTAAAATCAAAATGGTGTTATAAGTTAGACAAGCCCTAAAAGACATGTATAAAATGTATTTCGTATATGTCAAATGTTTTACACAGCAATACATAAGATTGTCGTTGGGTTGAGACTAACAGGACATATGGATTTACTGGGTCACTAAATAAGTTGGCTTAGGCTAAACCAGGGATTGTGATATCTTCACCCTTTACCTCCGCAAAGAGGTATGGACTTTCCTACAGGGAATCCCAAGGTTGCTACCACTGGAGTTAACCTTATTAGCCAGTCACCTGACATCTCCATCAAGTACCAAAGCAGCAGGCGAGCATCGTAGTCAGATGGTGCACAGGTCGAGGCAGGCAGAGATTGGTCATGAGTGGTTTACGGGCAACAGATGACAAGAACACAAGTTGGGTGAATACCAAACGGGACAGGAACAAACACAGCTTTGACAGGAACTAAAAATACCTTATGGGTCAGACACAGAGTGATGAGGGCAGTGTTCTTAGCTGGAATCAGAATAGATTAATGCACACTGGCCCTTTAAGAGACCAAGGAGCTGGAGCATTATTATTATGGCCAGAGTGTTGCTATGCTAGAATGTAGCAATGGCCGGAAAGCAGCAGATGGACACCTGGAAAGGTCAGCTGGTGGATTGAGACAATCAATATGTAAAACAGTAAAACGTGTTCTAAACATTAAATCCTTTAATACACATTTGGCATTTTGGATTTTGCCATTGCCACTACAGTTTTAAACAGCAGAAGTCATTTAAATAAATGGCACTCTTAGCTCAGTAGTCAGCGCACATACAAAGCTCAACATGGTGAATGGCGCTTGAGCAGAATCTTCTATTTAAAGGCACCAACATCAAGTTCCCCTCAGCCTTTGTTTAATGATGTAAGTTATAGAAATGTACCATGACTATTATTTCATTTCCCTGTGTAACACAGATCAAAGCAAATTGTAGCAGGCAGTCCATTTTCACTAACAGGGAGAAAAATATTCTGTGAATGTTTGCCATTAAAATTACAATTCAAAGAATTCTGCTATTTATTATTATAAAAAAAAAAAACTGAATATTTATTACGTCAAATAAACGCAGAAAGCAAGTTGTGTTTCAGGAACCCGGAGAGGAAAGACAGCATGCCTCACTACTTCTAAATTAGATCACAAATTTTCTGGCTGATGGTAGCATCTTAGTGCTCGCCCAGAAGGCAGAGCTCTGAACAAATTACATTTTAATATCTGAGGTTCATTTAGCCATGCTGAGATCACACAGACGCAAATAAATTCACATACATGAATTTGTTGCAGCCCTAAAGACTTTTACCAGAAGAAAAGTTTAACAGCTGTGGCAAAATCTTTCTGTTCTTCCATAAAATCCACTATTATCCAGGGTGCCAGATGTGTGCAGAGAGCAAAAGCACGATGCAACACCCTTCTATTGTATTCTCTTCACTTTTATCCATTCCATGGAGAGGACTTTTTATTATTTTATGTAAAGACTGTCAAGCTGTGATCATGGACTTGAATAAATATCTGTAAATCTTTGTACATAACTGCTAAAAGCAGATCCAGAATGGAAAATAGTTCTTTGTTGTAAAAATGTAGCAATATGTAGATCAGGAAATTAATGGTTTACCATCAAAGAGAACCTGTGTTGAAGGGAACCTGTCATTATGACAATACAGAGCAATCTGCAGGCAGCATGTTATAGAGCAGAAGGAGCTGAGCAGACTGATATATAGATTTATAAAAAATAAATAAAAAAAATATACAGTATATCATGTATTCAACATTTAGGAGTCCTATGGGTGGTTCTGTTGGTGATTGACAGCTATAACTCTATGAATTTGAGTAATTATACTAAGTCTTTCCTCACATCCCTCTGTCAAGTTTCTTAGATGCTACAGTCACTATTTGCAGCAGCATCTTAGGGGTTAGATGACTAGGATCAGAGCAGTCTCTGATCCTGGCCGTAACAGCAGAAGCTTGGCTGTCAGTCACCACCAGGTTCCTGCTTTTCATTAAACAGGCACAGTTCTTGTGTCTACAAGATCTTCATAAAGTAATGGAGCTCATGGAGCTTTTATGTAAGGTAATCCATGATGTACAGTTCCATTATGGTAGTGTGTTAAAGGATTAAAACGAAATCACAGACGGAAGAATGCTATTACTCATAGCAGCTAATCATCTTCAAGATCTTATATTTATGAAAATTGAAAGAAAGTGGCAAAGAGCGGCCACTTGATTGATCATTATGGGAAAATGCTCCACCTTTTCTTTGCATCAGTTTTGATAAATCTGCCCCACAGTACTTCTTAAAAATGGGAAAAGTCTACACTCTCAGGATATGGCTAATCTGGGTAAGTGTAACCTGGGGATTAAGTGGGGGAGAGTCCATCCCTCCTTGTTGGGGTAAAGGGACAAGAATGCATAATCCCCAGTTTAGCCTCAACCCATATTGGAGGATCCACTGCTGTACCAGCAATGTAACATTATGTCAATTTCTGAAATGTCAATGTCAATTTCTAGACATAAGTTAGCATAGTGGCTCAGAGGTTAACACTGTTGCCTTGTAGTGCTAGGGTCTAGGAGTGGGTGATATAAACGATATACAATATTATCGCCATAAATTCAGGCAACAATATAGATTTTAGCTATATCGCCATATTGCGATAGATGACCACGGAGAGGTAGTGAATTGAAGAAGCTTCTCACTCACCGCTCCATGGCCTCCCAACTCTGCACCATGCTGCACTGGCCAGGGCCTTGTGTGCACACATCGTCAGCGTGCTGGCTGACGCTGTGTGTGACGTCATGTCCCTCCCAGTGCATGCTGGGAAGAAGACGCGGTCCATCTCCTGCGGACTCCATAATCCAGCTACGCACCATGCAGGAAAGGCAAGTATATTAGCAGGGGCCAGAATCTACTGGGGGGTGGATGGCTATGGCATAGGGCTGATGGCGCTGGCTGGGGGACATGATGATGGTAGCAATAGCATGGGGCTAATGGCTCTGGCTGGGGGATATGGATAATATGGCAATGGCATGGGGCTGATGGCGCTGGCTGGGGGACATGGATGATGGAAAATGGCAATGGCATGGGGCTGATGGCACTGGCCGGGGGACATGGATGATGATGGCAATGTAATTTGCATACATACAGAAGAAAATAATATATCGTGATACATCGTTATATTGCAATATATCGTTATATCGCACATGCTTCAAATTATATTGCAATATAGATTTTAGGCCATATTGCCCAGCCCTACTAGGGTCCTGGTTTCAAATCTGACCATTTGTTCTAATCCAGTTTGCTTGGGTTTCCTCTTGGTACTGTGATTTCCTCCTACATTTCAAAAACATATTGAAAGGTTAATTGACTTAATGAAATTGGCCACATTTTGTATTTCTGAGATAGGGAAATTAAATTGTACATGGGTACAGGGATCAATGAGAGTGATGACAATCTCTGTATAGCACTGCAGAATATCTTGGCACTATATAAGAAAAAAAAACTCAGCACTCTAGGAGTAATACATTTTTCTTAATATGATAAGATTTATTGAGCTCAATAATTTTATGCATTTTCAAACTCCATATCTGTGAAACATATATTTGGTGGGATTTATCAAAACTGATACATAGAAAAACTAGCTTAATTGCACAAAGCATTTTCCCAAAAAAATAAAAGGTGGAATCTGGTTGTCTGTCTTCAAATAATGATGGTCAAAATAAAATGATCAGTTTTCTTGGTTTTCTACTGGTTTGATGACCAATAAAATATGGCATTTGTCATTAGGCTCTAATGTAAATACTGTACTATATGAGCTTTGACGTAGGTCACAATAATTTAAAATACTTCATCGTCTCAGATGGTGTTTAGAAATCCAGTGACACACGTGAACACTACATTTTCCATAAGGGAAATTATGTTACCTTGTTCCTTCCACCATTTACAGCAAACATCTCCCTCTATTAAAGGTTCCAAGTGCTTCAGATAGTTTTTTTAGTGCTTGTATAAACCTGGAACGATCAAACGGATCATTGGCCTGAGGTGGCAAGTTACATTGTAGGCTACTATACACAGGGGTGCACCACCAATGAGGCCAGGTGAGGCGATTGCCTCAGGCAGCACCAGGTAGGGGTAATATGGGGGCAGCAGAAGGGCCATGGGCAATGAGCGCTTTCATTGTGGTAAAGGGGTTAGGTTAAGAATTGGCATTGGGGGGGGGGGGTTGGGTTGCGTTTCAGTTTTCACCTCAGGCAGCAGAAAGGCTAGGTGCACCCCTGACTGTACATTGCTGGCACAGCTAAGCCTGGTCACAAGTAGGCCATATTACAAATCTGCTTCTACATCTAATGACTTTTAATGCAGAGCTTATACACAGCAGCCTGATATGGGTAAATACACATGCAAAATACTAGGCGGACAGAAAATCCACAGCACAATGCAGTAGCAGGCAAGTAGTTTTCTTTTTTGCATAATCTGCAGGAAAATTCAAACCAAAATCTATATAATTTGGTGTTAATTCGTCTTGTGGGTTCCCCCACAGATTGTTTGCAGATACCGTGTATTGTGGAAATATTCCATAGCAAATTGGACCCCTGTGCAGAAACCTAGCTGGAAGATCCTGCACCCTAGTGCAGAATTTGGAACAGGGTCCCCATCTACTGTGTTCTTTCTTTAATACTGGTGTCAGAAGTATCTTTGGGCCCCATCAGACCCAAAAGTAGTAGTGACTACTACTTCTACACCCTCTATATTTATTCCCCTACCCCTGTGTATTTACCCTAAGACATGTATTAGTCAGATTACAATGACAAAACTGAGTAGTTCTAATGTAGCAGGTTTCTTTCCCCTTTTTTTTTTATTATTTGGAGGAAACCTGCTAATTATTATTAAAAAGTATTTTTTTTTAATTAAAGCTTTTTATTTCTTAAATATTTAAACTGACACAAAAATGTATTATTGCAATGGGTTCCCTATTTTGTGACAATCGTTTTCATATATAACATGTATAGCTTTGAGTGAACGGGGCAACTATGGTGATGGTTCTGTTAGTGACTGCATTTAAACCTTTTTTGTAACATTTTTTTATTTGTATTTATTTAGTTATTTTTACTTATATTTTAATTTAGTTTCGGCCCATAATATGTCCCCCCAGGAGGTCATTAAAAGACTGACTGACTTTTTTTCAAAAATTTTTTCCCACTGTTTCCTCTGTAACTGGGGCATCCACAGGAAAACATGACACACAGGCAGAGCTGATCAGGGTCTCCTTAGACCCTGCAGCTCTGCTCCTGCCCCTGACACCCCCGGTGGTCATGTGACCGCCAGGAATTACAGAGAAAGTGGCTTGGCTGCTTCCTGCTTTCCCTCCCTGCGCTCGTGTGGTTCTCTTCTGCCGACACTGGAGAAGGCAAGAGTGGTAATTAACCGCCTCTTCCCCTCAGGCACTCCTCTGTGTCTCACAGCCGAGACCTGACCTGCTCCTGCTAGATTGCTGGAGCAGGAGCTTTCATCCCAGCTGGGATTAAAGAGCTACTTGAATGTTTATATATGTGCTATCTGCACAGGGTATGTGCATCAGGTAATCGTGATCTTTTAAAACTTTCTTTATGCGCGACCAAAGGACTGGAGTGATGTTCACCAAATTTGGCACACAGGTACATCAGGTGTCCGGGAAGGTTTTAGACGGGGTCTCAGCTCTCTAGGACATACCGTTCCTGATACATTCCCAAAAAATTACCTGCAATAGCCAATACAAGCTTGCAAGTCTTTCTCTTCATATCCCAACTGCCATACACACAGTCACATGTCCCTTAGCCAATAGAGGCTTGCAGGCCCTAAGGGTCCATTCACACGTCCGTATGTGTTTTGCGGATCTGCAAAACACGGACCCGGCAATGTGCGTTCCGCATGTTGTCAACCGCACATCGATGGCACTCTCATAGAAAATGCCTTTTTTTGTCCTCAATTGCAGACAAGAATAGGAAATGTTCTATTTTTTTGCAGAAGAGAAGTGTGGATCCGGAAGTGCGTGAAGGTAAAAGTTAAGGGGATGGACTGCTGTGGAGGCCCCATTTTAAAATGGCGGGGCATTGTGGGGGTCAGTGTAAAGGGGTGGGGGGCTGTTGAGTTTACTGCTAAGGGGTCGGGGTACTGTAGAGGTCACTATTATGGGAGATACTGTCAATATCTTTTAACGACACACACAAACATTAAATGAAAGCCGAAGCCGAGTCCTTCTGCTAGTATCATATATACACTCACCTAAAGAATTATTAGGAACACCTGTTCTATTTCTCATTAATGCAATTATCTAGTCAACCAATCACATGGCAGTTGCTTCAATGCATGTAGGGTTGTGGTCCTGGTCAAGACAATCTCCTGAACTCCAAACTGAATGTCAGAATGGGAAAGAAAGGTGATTTAAGCAATTTTGAGCGTGGCATAGTTGTTGGCGCCAGATGGGCCGGTCTGAGTATTTCGCAATCTGCTCAGTTACTGGGATTTTCACGCACAACCATTTCTAGGGTTTACAAAGAATGGTGTGAAAAGGGAAAAACATCCAGTATGCGGCAGTCCTGTGGGCGAAAATGCCTTGTTGATGCTAGAGGTCAGACGAGAATGGGCCGACTGATTCAAGCTGATAGAAGAGCAACGTTGACTGAAATAACCACTTGTTACAACCGAAGTATGCAGCAAAGCATTTGTGAAGCCACAACACTCACAACCTTGAGGCGGATGGGCTACAACAGCAGAAGACCCCACTGGGTACCACTCATCTCCACTACAAATAGGAAAAAGAGGCTATAATTTGCACAAGCTCACCAAAATTCCAGTTGAAGACTGGAAAAATGTTGCCTGGTCTGATAAGTCTCGATTTCTGTTGAGACATTCAAATGTAGAGTCCGAATTTGGCGTAAACAGAATGAGAACATGTATCCATCATGCCTTGTTACCACTGTGCAGGCTGGTGGTGGTGGTGTAATGGTGTGGGGGATGTTTTCTGGGCGCACTTTAGGCCCCTTAGTGCCAATTGGCCATTGTTTAAATGCCACGACATTGTTTCTGACCATGTCCATCCCTTCATGACCACCATGTACCCATCCTCTGATGGCTAGTTCCAGCAGGATAATGCACCATGTCACAAAGCTCGAATCATTTCAAATTGGTTTCTTGAACATGACAATGAGTTCACTGTGCTAAAATGGCCCCCACAGTCACCAGATCTCAACCCAATAGAGCATCTTTGGGATGTGGTGGAACGGGAGCTTCGTGCCCTGGATGTGCATCCCTCAGATCTCCATCAACTGCAAGATGCTATCCTATCAATATGGGCCAACATGTCTAAAGAATGCTATCAGCACCTTGTTGAATCAATGCCACGTAGAATTAAGGCAGTTCTGAAGGCAAAAGGGGGTCCAACACCGTATTAGTATGGTGTTCCTAATAATTCTTTAGGTTAGTGTATATATATATATATATATATATATATATATACAGTATATATATATATATATATATATGTATATTTAAATGAGTTTCTGTCTGTCTGTTCTTTATGAGCAACCAAATGACTGAACTGATCTTCACCAAATTTGGCACACGGGTGTCCGGGTCTCAGCTTTCTAGGACGTACCGTTCCTGAGATATTCGCAAAACATTACCTGCATTAGTCAATAGAAGCCTGCAAGTATTTCACTCATATCCCAACTGCCATACACACGGTCACATACACACAGTTTCACACCAGGTTTCCATAACAACCCAGCCATTTTTCTTCACTGCTGTAGGTCAACTTTAGGCTAGGGCTACATGACGACTTGTGTCGTGCGAAAAAAAGTCGCACGACGCATAGGTCATAACTACACTGCTACATGTGTCGTGCGACATCAGTGTCTTATAATGATAGTCTATGGTGTTGCACTGCGACATGCAACATACTGCGACGCGACAGTCACATAAAAATCCATCTTGCATGTGTCGCAGTCACAGCATGTCGCAGCGTGACAATTGGTACACCATAGACTTTTTCCAGGGCACAGGTGCCCACAGATAGGGCTCTGAGTGCCGCCTCTGGCACCCGTGCCATAGGTTCGCCACCACTGCTATAGCCTATCATTATAAAAATTGTTGAGACAAATTGTTGAGCAACACATGTCGTCGTGTAGCCATAGCATTAAAGGGGCAGGGCACTGTGGAGGTCACTGTTAAGGGGGCAGGGGCCACTATTAAAGGGGCAAATGCTGTGGAGGTCACTGTTAAGGCAGCAGGGTACTGTGAGGTCACTGTTAAGGGAGTGGGGTACTGTGGCGGTCACTGTTAAAGGGACAGGTGTTGTGAAGGTCTCTGTTAAGGTGGCATGGAACAGTGGAGGTCACAGATAAGGGGATGGTCCCCTATGAAGGTCAGTGTTAAGGGGCGGGGTGCTGTAGAAGTCACTGTTAAGGGGGCGGGCCCCTGAGGAGGTCACTGTCAAAGGATTGGGTGCTGTGAAACTCACTGTTAAAGGGGCGGGCTGCTGTGAAGGTCAAAGTTAAGGGGATGGGCTGCTGTGGAGGTCCCAATTTAAGGTGGCAGGGCACTGTGGGGGGGGGGGGGTAGTGTTAAGGGGTGTGGGACTATGGAGTTCACTGTTAAGGGGTTATGGGGGATACTGTCAATATCTTTTAATGACACACACAAACATAAAATTAAATAGATGAAATATACCTGTGTGAAGCCGGGTCCTTCTGCTAGCAAATATATATACAGTATATATATATATATATATATATATATATATATATATGTGTATATATAGATAATTTTGAAAAATGTTTTTTTCACTGCAATCATACTGACACAGAGAATAAAGTTAAGTTATTTATAACAGGGTAGACTGTGAAACAAAACCCGAGATTTTTGATTTTTTTTCCACCCCTCCTCAATTTTTTTTTAAAGTTATACCATACAGTATAAGCACTGAGATGGTTCCATTAAGATAGTTGATATGTTGATGGAAAAACAAAAACGGTCTCTTCACGGTAATTTCCTGCTTGCTCACCGCTTCTAATTGTGCTTTAAGCTTTCCCCAATCATCACCATCATTGTGGCTGCCAGTCACTGATCACCACAATGCCCAGGTATTATATTTTGTGATTATTACCTGCATTGGTAAAGCTCATGTAAGTTATATTGTATAAAGGAGTTTTAATTGATTTTTAGGTTTTTGAAGATGTTATCTGTTTTTCTATTTTTCTGTTATGTTTCCCACCAGCAGTGCTTTCATCTGCTATTTATTTAAATCACTGTGATAACAGCAGATGATCCAGTATGTGTGAAATCATTTGCATTATTGTGATTAATCACGTAGATCAAAAGATGCTATTATTTTGAAGGTGTCATATACTAGTCCAAAATGAGACTATCAATTATAAAAACACCGCTAACTCTTTGGTCTTTGATGTTTTTCTACTCTTAGCCTGAATTTTTTTCCTTCATCAAGGTCCCGTTTATATATTTTTGTTGTTTAGAACGTCATTCCAGGTGAATTTGCAGAATAAGCCATTAAGAAGAAGTGTTAGGCTTATATTACATGCACAGAATTTGCAGGTGATTGTCGGGAAGCAAGTGTTCCTTCCCGGCAATCGCCTGCTCGTCAGTGGAGGAGACCACTACTATTACATGCAGTGATCTCCTCCACAGTACAATGAGGAGTGAGTGCTAATGCTATTTCTCATCCCCATACTGAATCATTATTTGTCGGGAGCAGATTGTGATTGAACAGCACAATCTGACACCAGCAAACAATGATTTTTAAGCATGCTGATAGATTCCGATTGCCATGGTGGCAGTATTATACTGCCAGATCATCGCTAATGAGCGAACCTATGAAAGCTTGTTAGCGATGATATGGCCAACAATTGACCAGTGTAATGTAAGCCTTAGGGCTATATTACATAGGCTGATGGTTGGCCATGTAATATACTGCCGCCGATTACCCAATGAATGAGCAAATGCTTGTTCATCGGGCAATCAAGATTTTTAAGCATGCTTAAAATTCATTGTTTGCTGGCAGCAAGTCATGCTGTCTAATCATGGTCTGCTGCCAGCAAACAATGATTCAGTATGAAGATGAGTGACGACATTAGCGATCGCTCCTCCCCATACTGTGGAGGAGATCGCTGCATGTAATAGCAGTGGTCTCCTCCACTAATAAGCAGGCGATTGCCGGGAAGGAACAGTTCCTTCCCGACAATCGCCTGCAAAATCGCAGACTCAAGCAAAACTGACTTTAAATACTACCCTCCTGATTAATTCCCCCCTATGTGTGCATTAGTGATAACAATATTTATTTTTACAATGTTGCCGCATTATCTGCTATGATGTTGGAATTATGAATTGACCTATGGAACTTAATGCTTCTAAACAGGTGTTTTCTTCTGGGATTAGGGGAGACCCATGCTATAGGTATGGTAGGTTCCTTTTAGGGCTCCATAGTGGGTTATGATGCCACTGACATGATATAGAGTTTATAGAGAGAGACATGGACTAATTGGTACCCTGTAGGGTCCAGTTCATGGTTAACAATTTGAACTTGTGATTATGTGGTTGGAGGTACATTAGGCGGTCACTGGATACAAATTTTACTGTAGGCCACTGGAGTAGAGGCCCCAAAAATTCACCTGACAGAAAATAACTTGTGATTCTGTGGCTGGAGGTACATTAGGCGGTCGCTGGATAAAAATAGAACTGTATACCTGTTGATGAAGGCACATTGCCGAATCGCGTCCTGGTTGTAGGACCATTTCCATTTATGGAATGAACAGTTATCTGCATGAAGACACAGCTGCTGGGATTCTTTCTTGATTGATTATTGTGGAGTGGACTCTTCTCCCGGGCAGCGTGCACCTGAGCGAGTGCTGGTTTCTTCATACTCATCACTGGATAAAAATAGAACTGTAGGCCACTGGAGTATAGACCCCAAAAATTAGGCATTCACCAGACAGAAATAACTTGTTTTTCTGTGGCTGGAGGTACATTAGGCGGTCACTGTATACAAATTTTACTGTAGGCCACTAGAGTAGAGGCCTAAAAAATTAGGCATTCATCTGACACAAAATAACTTGTGATTCTGTGGCTGGAGGTACATTAGGCAGTCACTTCACTGTGGGCCACTAGAGTGGAGGCACCAAACATTAGGTATTCACCGGACAGAAAAGGCCTTTTATGCCACTGTATATACCAGTCTTTGTTCTGGGTGGTGGCCAATATATGTGTGGTCTACTCCCAACAGCCACGGACAACACCATGGATCCCTGAAACGTTTGAAGTCCCCCTCAAAGCCTGCTCTTATTACTCCTCCTCCTCCCCCCCCCAGCCACCATCCTCCTATGACTCCTCTTCAGACTCCTGCTGACTTGTCTCAGATGGAGTAGCCCCCCCCGGGAATTCATTCAGCATTGCAACTTCCTCATCTTCCTGCTTCTGCTCCTCGACGGCTTGATCAATGACACAACGCAATACATGCTCCAGAAAGAAGGCGTAAGGTACAATGTCACTGATGGCTCCCTGGCTGTGACCTCATCAAACGGCCACAGAAGTCTCCATCCGTTGCGCATGAGCAGCCACTGGCCCGGTGAAAATAAAACAAGCTCCCCAGAACCTGTCCTGCTGCAGAGTTCATACAGGTAGTCATTAATGGCATGTTTCTGCTGGAGCAGCCTATCAAGCATATACAAGGTGGAGTTCCAGTGCGTCGGGCTGTCACAAACCAGACGTCTGACGGGCAAGTGGTGTCGCCATGGCCGTGTAAGATCTTTGAAAATGGCCAGAGATTTTCCTGGCCTGCCGCAAGATGTCATGGACCCCGGGTTATTTGGCAAAGAATCGCTGCGCGACAAAGTTCAGGACATGTGTCATGCACGGCACGTGTGTTATTTTGCCCTGTTTCAGCATGCTCAGCAGATTGGCACCGTTGTCACACACCATGTTACCAACTGTCAAATTGAGCAGGGTTAGCCACTAATCGGCCTGTGACCGCAGAGCTGAAAGCAGTGCAGGGGTGGTGTGGCTCTTGACTTCCAGGCACAACAATCGCAGCACAGCATGGCAACGTCTCACCTGGGACGTTGAATAGGTTCTGGGGAACTTGGGGGGTGCAGTGGAAGTGGCGGTAGCAGTAGAAAAGGAAGAGTCAGCCGAGGAGGAGACAGAGGATGGAGAAGGAGGAGGAGAAGAGGCAGGCCTTCATGCAATCCGTGGCGTTAACACCAAATCCACAGGTTACATGCTTGACGGCCATCAGAAGGTTCACCCAGTGGGCAGTAACAGTTATGTACCTTCCCTACCCGTGTTTGCTAGACGACGTATCTGTGGTCAGATGTATTTTGACACCCAGACTGTGTGCCAAAGATATATTCACTTGCCTCTGAACGTGGCCATATAGCTCTGGGATTCCCTTCTGGGAGAAATATTTCCTGCCAGGGACCTTCCATTGTGGTGTGCAAATGGCCACAAATTTTCTAAAGGCCTCTGAGTCCACTAGTTTATATGGCAGTAGTTGGCGGGCTAGCAGTTCCGACAAGCCAGCGGTCAGCCATTGGGCAAGAGGGTTATCCGGCGCCATCATCTTTTTACGCTCAAACATTTGGGCCACGGAAGCCTGCCTTATGCCAGATGAATGTGACGATGGTACGGTAGACGGTAGAGGGGAAGACAAATGGGAGGAGAGAGGAGAAGGAGAAGAGGCAGGGTGTGGAGCGCTGGGAGTGTGGCTTTGTGGGTTCTGACGGCATTGCTCCCACTGGGCTCGATGATGGGAGGCCAGGAGCCTTCTTAAGGCGGTCGTCCCTAGGTGAGTGTTGGGCTTACCGTGACTTATGCGTTGACAGCATAGGCTGCAGATGGCAACACTATTGTCAGAAGCTTACGCATTAAATAAAGCCCATACTGCGGAGCCATGTGCCGGTGTCCTGGGAGCACAAGATTTGACCGTACATGGTGGATGGCTAGCTCCAGATACATTTGCAGTATGCTTTTTGCCTCCTGTGCCCTGAGAGCTGTGCCTGCTTCTCCTTCTTCTCCTCCCTCTCTGGTGCTCCTTCTCTCCCTCTGAACTCTCCTCCTCTTCCTCTCTTGTGGGCACCCATGTGACATGTCATCATTGCAGGCTAATTGCAGGCCTCAATCAATATTTGATGGAAGCAGGTATATCTAACCCCTTAATTAGTCTTTTGTGGATGCAGATATAACATACCCCTCAATCAGTTTTTTTGGGGGGCAACTGGTATATCACACCCATTGCAATTAGTTGTCCCAATAGAGTTTGTCCCTCTATATAGCTGCGGTATCGCAGCAGAACCGCACACGTGCTGCACAGTTCAAATGCACTATATAGAAAATATATTATAGGTATATCACACCCCTGCATTAATCAGGTGTTTGTTGGGGGGGAAATGGTATATCACACTCATTGCAATTAGTTGTTCCAATAGCGTTTGTCCCTCTATATAGCTGCGGTATTGCAGCAAAACCGCACACAACTGCTGCACGGTTCAAATGCACTATATAGAAAGTATATTATTTTGTCCCTCAAAAATGCATGTACTGAATTGTAACTTGTACCCACAAGTGCAGGATTTGCTCCCCTATATATATATATGCACGACTGCATGTGGGTTTGAGCATCTCCTGCTAATACCACGCCATTCTTTTCAGTTTGTATATATAGAGATTCTTGGAGGTGTATAAACTCCAATTTAAATGTTGGGCTGGGCATTTGTGTGGAAGCTTGGCTGCGAGCTGAATTATATCACCTTCAGACCGTGTTCACACCACAGTTAGAGCAGCGGTTAGGACCCCTTGCCATGCTGAGAACCGTGATGTGGTGCATGATGGGCTCCGATATCTCCATGACTGGAATATATTGGCAAAAGTCTCAGCTTTTAATACCTTCATTCATGTCTTGCCAGCATAGTCAGTGTTATATCTGTTTGGTGCATTCTCTCTCTGTGTTCCAATTTAAATGTGCCTGTTTTCCATCTACAGGCCACATTTAGGTGCACCTGTGAGGCCTGGGCCATACCAGCCAGTCTTGAGTGGGACTCGCAGACTCCTCCCTCCTCCCATTGCAAGCATGGCTACATGCTGGAGGTAACTGGTGAGTTGTTTCGGCCTCATGCTCCTCTAATTTGCCCACTGGCTCCTGGTATTGCCCATACGGCTCAGGTAGGAGAGTGTTAGGTCCCGGGCTACTTGAGAAACCTTGGCGTGGTGCCCGGGCTTAGACATGTCCTGCACCGTAGGACATGTTGACTAATCTCTCAATTTTAAAATCAGTTTGAGGGTTTAGTAAGACCGCAGAGTGCACCTGTCTTTGCTATTATTTTGTTATATTGTTATATTGTTTATCACATCCACATAATTTCTACCTTGTGTAGGATGTCTATTGTGGTACTTGTGGTTCACTGCGGGCATCCTCCACCGTATGCATTTTTGCTGGGGATCGCCATTAGCAACCGGCCACAAGTGCAGGATTTGCTCTCCTATATATATATATATGCACGACTGCATGTGGGTTTGAGCATCTCCTGCTAATACCACGCCATTCTTGACTTGTACCCACTTCACTCTTGGGAATCATTGTGACATACCATTGAGGCCTCATTCACACGACCGTATGTGTTTAACGGATCCGCAAATATGCGGATCCGTTGTTCCGTGAAAAAACGGAACGGATGGTGTTCCGTTTTTTGCGGATCCGCTAAAAAACGGAAGGTGTCTTTGTAATTTTTATATAAAGTTCTTTGTGCTGAGAAAAAAAAAGGGATATAAATAATTCCTGTCAGATAGCTAGAGTGACATTTTGTCTGGCTTTGATTGCACCAAGAGCTTAGTGTGAGACTTGTGCTTGGTCGGCATCTGTTTCGTGCTATATTTCTGGTCTATCATGGCTAATCATCGAGAGGTTCTTCTTTACTGGCTAATTTCTCGCAGATTTGGACAGCAGCCAGCAATGCTGTCTGAAGAACCGAGGAGGAGGCGGTGGGTTCATCCCATTGTCTCGCAGCGTCTCCAGAAGGGCCACTTTCACAAATTATACTTCGACTTACGGCAGCACCCTGATAAATTCCAGGGTTACTGCCGTATGTCTGTACAGACATTTGATATGTTGCTCGCGTCTCTCCGTTCTGGGCTCACTTTCCAGGACACCAACATGAGGCGCAGCATCTCACCTGAAGAAAGACTTCTAGTCACGTTGAGGTAAGTTTATTAGTCTATCCTTTATTATTTATTAATTTTTTATTTTATTTTTTAACCAGAAACTTAATAATGTAATTTTTCTCTTCACAGGTTCCTTGCGACTGGGAACTCTTTTGCATCTTTGCATTATGAGTATCTGCTGGGAATCTCAACGATATCTGGGATCGTCTGTCATACATGTCAACTTATCTGGCAGCGACTCAGAGATGCGGTGATGCCCCAACCCAAGGCAGAAGATTGGCTTAGAATTGCTGATGGGTTTTATCAATCTGCGCAGTTTCCAAACTGCATTGGGGCATTGGATGGAAAACACATACGTGTTAAGAAACCGCCTCACTCAGGGTCCCAGTATTTTAATTTTAAACAATATTTTTCTATAGTGCTGTTGGCATTAGTTGACAGTAATTATAGATTTATTTTTGTTGATATTGGGGCCTATGGAAGCACAGCAGACGCCCGCATCTTCTGTTCTTCCAGAATGGGTGAACGGCTTCGCTCCAACCAACTTGCCTTGCCAGAGCCCAAACGACTACCCGGATCTTCTGCTTCAGCCGCTCCATTTGTAATCGTGGCAGACGAAGGGTTTGCATTATCTCCACATGTAATGCGAGCTTTTCCTAGACGCGATTTGGATGACCGAAAGCGCATATTTAATTATCGTCTGTCTCGTGCACGTCGATATGTAGAATGTGCTTTTGGGATACTGTCCAATAAATGGAGAGTGTTCTTGTCATGCTTGCAAATGAGTCCGCAAAATGCCACCCTGGTGATACAGGCATGTGTGATTTTACACAATTTCACCAGGATTCATGATGCACCCTCCGAACCTGAAGTGGCCCCTTATCCACCATCCACATCTGTTGGATTAGACCATAATCCGCAAGGAAGGCCTGGATCTGCTGGACTAGCAGTTCGAGAACTCTTTGCCGATTACTTCATTAGTAGAGAGGGTGCATTATCATGGCAGCTGAACAGCATCCGTGGTACTCGTCGTTAATTTTTGGGTTATGGTTATCTAAATTAATTTAAAATAATTTTCTAGTTAGTTAGTTCCCATATTGTTAGATTAGATTAGGGACTCGCAATATAATGAGGAGCCTTGACGCTGGCTTGCGAGCTAAGGTATTTTGGAAAATCATTCAAACATTTTTAAAGGAATGATTTTGCAAAAAACTGACTAATACCTCATTGGGATATAGAATGAAAGTGTTAATTACGTAGTCTGAATTCCATGGGGAATAGAGTGTGGAAAATAGTTTTAAGGTTTTTTCAAGGGTCAGCCCACTCCTAGCCAGAGCTCCCTAATGCTCCACTAAATTTAAATTGGATTGCACAGCGCCTGCCCAGCAACATTAGTAATTCTTTACTATGAGGTGCACAGACATAGAGTATGCTATGACCCATAGTAAAGATTTCAGAGCTGACCCCTGCTCTGCGGCCATTGGTGGTCCACAATACAGCCATGGCCGCCCAATGGCCGTGTGTAATTATAGGCCTCAAATTACCAAATGGCTAGACCATGGATGGCTAAACTCGACCCTCCAGCTGTTTCAAAACTCCAACTCCCAGACAGCCTACAGCTAACAGCCTACTACATGACATGGTGGGAGTTGTAGTTTGCCAACAGATGAAGGGCCGCTGTTTGATGAACACTTAAATTACTATAAAAAACCTGCTGAGATATATTTTATCAAATAATGTAGTGTAAGAGCTTACATTACCTTGCTCTAGCTCATTGGACACAGTCTAGATTTACCTGAGTTCATAAAAGAATATGAAAAAGGCCTAAATGTTTTTGAAACAAAATCTTTTTATAAAGAAAAAAACAAATTATAACTCATATAGGTCTTGGGTAAATGAGTAACCCTCACATGTTGAGGAGGTAGAGGCGGGGGGATAAACACGTGTGACCCTTTGAGGCTGGCTCAATACAGGCTCAAACGTTGGCTGGTCAGCCGTTCCATGCAACTTTTTTCTTGCATCATTTAAGAAATTAAAAATGTTCATGGGCATTATTGGCCCAGCAAATAATTCCAGGACAGCAGTCAAGGACGACACGCACATATGCTGCCTTGACCGTGGAACTCGCTGCAGAAAATGTCCCAGTCCTAACATTATCGAGTCCTCCTGGCACTCCGGCCTGTTCCTGGATAAATACTCGAGAACGTGAGTATCCACCAGGTCTCGAGTATTTGATCCAGAAATAGGCTGGGGAGGGGGACTCTGTCGTCTCCTCTTCCTGGATGGTTGGCTGGTCTGGGGTTCATCTGGAAAGTCAGGTGGTGGAGTAGAAGGCTGCGGTGGTGTATGCGCAGGAGAGCTGGGGTCCGGAGGTGACATTACCGGATTACTTTCCTCAGACCGCGTTTCTGATGGGCCTTCATCCAGACTGTCGACAGTTCTTAATAAGGAATAAAACCAGATTTTGTAATTAATATCTTCAAATTTTTTTTTATTTTTTATTTTCCCAAAAATAAATGTGAATATACTTACGGCCGCAACTCAAAAATGGGCTTCAGGAACTGAAGCTGCTTGGTGTAGATATATGGCTTTTTTTTTTTTTCCACCACTATCGCCACTGCGTCCTTTGTTAGTTGTCTCCTCCCGCCGAAATTGATCCCGGCAAGAGTGCCATCTGGTTTTCAAGTTTTGGACTGTATTTCAATAAAATAAATATAAAAAATAAAAAAAATTAGTGTCAATTCTTTAAGCTCACAATACAAATTCAAATTGTTAAAAAAAAAAGCACTTGCAAGTACACTAAAAGCAAATGACATGATGCAGGTGCACTTAGATAACATGCTTTGGATGCTCAGGGAAGTTTGCAAAGTTCTCTGAGCATGCAGATCATGCTAGACAGTACCTGCAAGTACACTAAAAGCAAATGACATGATGCAGGTGCACTTAGATAACATGCTTTGGATGCTCAGGGAAGTTTGCAAAGTTCTCTGAGCATGCAGATCATGCTAGACAGTACCTGCAAGTACACTAAAAGCAAATGACATGATGCAGGTGCACTTAGATAACATGCTTTGGATGCTCAGGGAAGTTTGCAAAGTTCTCTGAGCATGCAGATCATGCTAGACAGTACCTGCAAGTACACTAAAAGCAAATGACATGATGCAGGTGCACTTAGATAACATGCTTTGGATGCTCAGGGAAGTTTGCAAAGTTCTCTGAGCATGCAGATCATGCTAGACGGTACCTGCAAGTACACTAAAAGCAAATGACATGATGCACGTGCACTTAGATAACATGCTTTGGATGCTCAGGGAAGTTTGCAAAGTTCTCTGAGCATGCAGATCATGCTAGACAGTATGGATGCATATACATTTTTGGGTAACTTACCAAGTTTCTTATGCACCTTGCCATCGCCCTTCGCTCATTCCTCAGGCAGAAGCTCCTCCGCAATTTGGTACCATGACCTATCCTTACGGACACGGTCGTGGTACAAATCAGAGCGTGTATCCCACAGCTCTGGCCTTTCTTGAATTAAAACTATTAAACGCTCCACAGAGAAAGACATCTTTGCTTGCTGTCTGACAAATATGCCTCTTCTATCTGATGTTTGTGAGGGGCACATAGACATGTCTGGAAAAAGTATCATTTTTTAAAATAGGGGCAGGGATATGTAAATAGCGGACATTCATCCGTTTTTTCACGGATAACATACGGAAACACTCCCGTATGATCCGTTTTTTCACGGACCCATAGACTTGAATGGGGCTACGGAACGTTTAATGCGGACAACTATAGGACATGTGAGTTTATTTTAGCGGATCCGCGGAACGGAACAACGGAATCGGACAGCACACGGTGTGCTGTCCGTATGTTTTCAGAGCCCATAGAAGTGAATGGATCTCCATACCATACGCAAAAAAATGGAACGGATGCGGATCCGTTCATACGGTCGTGTGAATGAGGCCTGACAATGTATTGGAGTTATTATTATTTTTTTGGGTATATCACACCCGTTGCTATTAGTTGTTCCAATAGCGTTTGTCCCTCTATATAGCTGCGGAATCGCAGCAGAACCGCTCACAACTGCTGCACAATCAGGTTTTTTGGGGGGCAACTAGTATATCACACCCATTGCAATTAGTTGTTCCAATAGCGTTTGTCCCTCTATATAGCTGTGGTATCGCAGCAGAACCGCACACAACCGCTGCACAGTACAAATGCATTATAATATATTTTCTATGTTATAAAGTATATTATAAGTATATCATACCCCTCTGTATATCACACCTATCAATAGCACACCTATACTATTTCTTAAAAGGACTTTTGTGGTCCTATTAGCTAGCGTTTGGTGTCCCTAACAGCCTGTACCTGCTCCACAAAGCAACCTCTCCCTACACTGACAAAATACAGAATGTAAATGGCAGCCAGATCGGGTTTCGTTATAGGGTGGAGGTATGTCCATGTGCTGAAATGTCTCAATTGGCTGTCCTGTACCACCTGATGGATGTGTCATGGGTCAAAGTTCGGGGCAATGCAAATGAATATGGCTCGCTCGAACATCGCCATATGTTCGCATGTTCGGCGGTTCGCGAACGCTCAAAGTTCGCTGTGAATTGACCGCCGGGCGAACCGCAAGGCCATCACTACAGCTGATGATGGTGTAAAAGGAGTGCACCTATAAGGCTGAGCTTTTTGGTTAGTTTTGGCCCAGGACTGCCCAAATAAGTGAATTGTGCAGTGATTCTAAGAGAGACGCCTGTGATCTGCATGTCATACGGACTCACAGTATTATTTCACTACCAGAGCAGACTCCCTATGTGTGTTACTGCAAGGCACAGTGTTCTACACCACTATAAATATAAGTTTTTTAACCAGATTTGCCACGACTAAATTCGGAGCTAACCAAATTTATTTTAAAAATTCGGCAAAGTTGCTGAATCGAATTATTTAAAAATTTGCTCATCTCTAGTGATGGCACAGAGATAGTAAAGTCCCAGGGGTGGTTATGTTATAATGAGATCTCCAAGTCATATTACTTGTAGTAGCACCCGCAGATCTCTAAAGCAGGTGTTTAGAAGCCAATGTCACTGAGATAGTGACATCACAAATGCTAATGTCATCAGTTAAAGGGGTATTCTGGTTATAGAATGTTATTTTCTATCCACTGGATAGGGCATAGCTATCAGATTGGTGGGGGTCCCAGCGGTAGGACCCCTACTGATCTGATAGGGGATAACTTTCTTTAACTGAAATACCTCTTGAATTTGTCCGGAACATTACTGATAACAACAAATGTAATGGCATCACAGGTCTGATGTGAAGTCAGAGGTTTCACAAAGTTATGGGGATAATGATGCCATAACAGTCAATGTGAGTGATATTAATGTGTGTCAATGACATAAAATTATTGGTTGGGGGGGGGGGGGGGGGCTTGTAACCTTATAAATTTATTGCTAGGATCCACAGCTGGTAGACAATTATGACCATTCTACGTGGATGGCCATTATCTAATTTGTGCCCTTTAATGCACCAGAATGGGTGGTTATTTCACAGAAAGGGGGCTTGAAACGCAGTTTAGTCAGAAAAGATCTGAGTGCTAAGAGCCAGCTAGAAAACTATGCTTGCTATACCAGCAGTAGTGGTCTCATAGGGGGTGATTATCCTAGGAGGTCATAAAGGCAAAAGTTACTTATCTGGTGCTACCACAAACACCACTTATGATTTTATAAGTGGCGGCATTGAGACTAACATGGACTAATACTCCTTTACATGGACTAGACTCACTCATGCCTGAGACGTGGTGTATCACGTAGTGATATCGAGGGGCTAAGATCATTGCTTTTGTTATTTTTCTGATTATGATGATGTCTTCAAGGGGGTTTTAAGGGAAAAGGGGTGCTTGGCTTTCTGTAGAGCACCAATGCAAGTAGTGATGTTACTGGATTAATGACATTACAAGGATGGTGAGTTTGCAAGACTGGTGATACCAGAAAGGTTGTGATATCATAATGGACACTTTCAGTGATATTGCCTTGTGGATTCAAGTGTGCCCCCCTGTCCCCAAGTGTGTTGAGTTTGACCCAGAACCACTGGAGTACCTATACTTTTTGCAGTTCCCAGCAGATTCTAATCTATACCACCCTTGATATAGCCCTAACTACAATAAGAAATCATAGATCTGTAACTATTAAGTACATTTTTGGGATTACACTTGAATACACCTAACCAAGAGACTATTCTCATGTCATATATTCCTTGACACAATTCAAATTTATTCACTAGGTTCATTTATACAGAACCATACATATGTATCTCTTTCACTACATGCCAAATTACCACAGGAAACCATATTAAATAAACTTCCATAAATCATCTTTTTTGCTCTAGAAATATAACACCTCTATGAATTATGAAAGAGTATTGGTCACAATAGCTGAATCAAAATAAATTTCTATTGTATCAGCAGAAAAAAATAAATTAAAATGACTCAGCTTTTCACATTGAAAAATAATATTTTCTGAGTTTGTACATATTTTATTGTGAACTGATTTATTATAAAGGCTTTTTTGTTGTATTCTCTGGTTTCTTATTACTTGAGAAGTTTATCCAAAATACATTATCAATAAATTGGTTTTGACTGGAAAGTACATCAAATGAAGATGAAGATGTTTATATTTTGAGAGCAAATGAAAAATGGTTCACATGAAAAATCCAATCCATGGCAGAACCATTAGCATATCTCTAAGAGTAATGTCAGAGTGGCTGCAAGGATTGCTACTAGTTTTTGGTTTAAAGCACTTAAAAAAAACAACAACTTGACATTAACTGGGGAATTAACACAACACTTAAATGATATCTTTTTCATCCTTTAAGGTGCATATCTGCTGATTCTCGATTTCCTCTTCTGTTATCCAAGATATTCACACTGCTTTTCAGATGACCTGATTCACACTGTGCATCTTCTCTTCTACATCTTCACTGTGACACTTCCTTCTTCTCTAGCCTAGCCCTCGGATTGGTCAGAACTGCTAATACAGGAAGTGTCTTGGTCTTTCATGCTCAGTAGGCATCAGGTAGTCTGAGAAGCAGTGGAGCCATGTTGGATGGCAGAAAAGGGGTATGGGAAATAAGAGATTTGCAGCTGAATAGATGAGGAGGGCGCCAGATAAGTGCTCTGTTCATTCCTCAGTTACTGTGATTTATTTTTTTTATCTTGAACCAGAGCATTGTTTGAGTAAATGAGAATATAATCATTGGGGGAAATTTATGAAAGCTCTCTCACTTGTTTTGGTGCACGTGACAACTTATGCTAATTTTTGTGACCTTAGACCTCTCACACTTCAGAAGTGAAGTGAAGCGAGAAGTTAATCTTTTTCAGAAAATAGATCACTTTTAAGGTACTATTTTAAATATCTTTCTTAGAAACCCAAAGGTATGCAAATTAGCTTTCCGTCCAGAAAAAGAACACTATCTGATGTCAGCATATATGCATATATGTTTCCCAGAAAGGCAGAGCAGCATTAGATGGACTACAATGCTCCTCATGCATACTTGTTGGTTTCCCCAATGAAAAAGAGCACCCCCAAGGGTAAACCCAAGGCCACTCAGCTAACCAGGGCAATTTTCTCGTGAGATACCTAGTACACTTGTTTTTTTTTTTTTAAGGAGAACTGGATTGCATGTCTCATTTCTCATGGAGTATTATGCATTTGGAAATAGCTGAGCCAGCTCAGGGTTATGTTCAGTACCCTAATAGTGGTAAACAGAGAGGGAATGCACAGCTGCTTTCCCTCAACTTTGTGAGCCCCATTCTGGAGATAGGAGTGGGTCCTAGAGGTGGAAACCACATCTATCTGACATAGATGGCATATTCTAGTGATATGTTATCAGTGTGTGAGATGCAATGTACAGAACAGCCTTGTGCAAGAGGCCTTATACTTATATTACTATACTATGTTGCATTCTTCAAGTTTATTTTCTGTAAATGTGTGATCTGATAGCAGAAGGAATTCATGACACAGAGTCAGTGTTTTAGGCAGTGTCAGACTGGGGAGTCTAGGGCCAACCAGTAAAATTCATTCTAAGGGCCCAGTGTACAGCGACATGCAAGTATTACCTGCTAATACATCGGTAGGCAGCAGCAAGATGCTACAAGATGATTGATTATGGGGGTTCCTGCAGCAACTTCAAGTAGGCAGGTCCCTGGGGAAGAAGGAGGCTGGCCTGCCTCTTTACCTAGAAGTTATCTCAACCACTTGTTGTATCTATAATAATAATTAGGTTGTTTGCAAAGTAATCTACCAAGTTTTTATATGAACATGGGCTGGTTGAGGTGCTGTATACTACCTATTTGTATGTAGTATAGTCCCTCTACTGTGCCATATGCCACTTGTGCAGGGGGTGGGGACTAGAAGCCCACCTTGCTCAGAGGCCCCTGTAGACTAGTCCGAACCATGCTTTATTGGGAATGTCTGGTTTGTTTAATTAGCCTAGGTAAAATGACCTTAAATTATGTCTAGGGAAATTCCTGTACATAATGACATGGGAGCTGTCTACAACTAAAAAGTCACGAATAATTTTGAAAAATAATTGAATGCTCACCACCTACTAGATGACAGACGCTGCCTTATCATAAAGTCTAATAGCAGTAAGATAATCACAAAGCAAATATTCAATGAAAGTCAGCAGACTGATGATTAAAAAATCCCAGATATACAGGTCATTAACTAGAATTCACCGGGACAGCTGTTATACGAGTGATAATTCACTCCCTAGAACACTAGATGTGGACGGTTCTATATCAGCACCTGAATGGAAATTACACTAAGGCAATGGTGATGTGTGAGACTCTAACAGGCATCTTCATGTCCCGTGTGAGAATTTGCAATGGGAAGAAATCTGCAGTATTCCCTGTTTCCTAGGTAACAGATCCAACCTATAAATGCTATACAAAACAGAGGAACATAATTCATCCATCATTGTAACGTGTGGAAGAAGAAAACACAATTATAAATATAAATGTCTTTCCATCTGGTGTATAAAACCTGTCTATAAGATGGTCATGAGATTTCCTATGTGCTAGGAAATAGCAGTACAAATCACAAAAAGTATCAGAACAAGGAAAACCATTCTAAACTGGTCATGTATAATTTGTTCTAGTCACTGGTTATAGCGGTAACATTGTATATTGGGGCTTTGTACATTCTCTCACCTGATTACATGGGAAGTGCATACATTCTGTCAAATATTTGGCTGAAGTAGTTTTGTTTTTTGTTGTCTTAAAGGGGTTGTGTCATTTCAGCAAGTAGCATTTATCATGTAGACAAAGTTAAGGCACTTACTAATGTATTGTGATTGGGCATATTGTTTCCTTTTCTGTCTGGATTCATTTTTCCATCACATTATACACTTGTTGTTACCATGGTTATGACCACCCTGCAATCCAGCAGCGGTGGCCCTTCTTGCACTCAATAAAAAAAAGCATCAGCCTATGTGCGCTCCCATGGTCCCAGTCACCAGAGAGGCCAACGCTTTTTCCTATAGTGTGCAAGCATGACCACCTCTGCTGCAGGGTGGTCGTAACCATGGAAATGAGCAGTGTATAATGTGATAGAAAAACGAATCCAGACAGCAAAGAAAGCAATATGGATAATAACACTACATTAGTAAGTGGCTCATATTAACTTTCTCTACATGATAAATGCCACTTGCTGAAGTGACAAAACCCCTTTAAGGTGTGAGCTTTATTGTCTATTTATGAGGGTGCTGACTAGGGTTTGCCACCTTTACCAACAAAGAATACCGGCCAAGTTAAGCCACACCACAAAGGGAGTGTGGCTGTGGGGGCGTTGCTTAACACAGGGCGTTAAGTCACTGTCATACTATGGCTCTTGATAATATTAAGGCCTTCATTAGTGCCCCCAGTAATATTAATACCCCCATTAGTGCCACCCAGAATGAATAATTTACCTATTAGTGCCCCCTAGCATTAATAATGCCCCCATTAATGTCCCCCAGAATTAATAATGACCCCATTAGTGCCTCCCAATAATACTAATGCCCCCATTATTGCCCCGCAGTAATAGTAATGGCCCCATTAGCCATAATAATGCCCTCATTAGTGCCCTCAGTAAGAATAATGCCCCCATTATTGCCCCGCAGTAATAGTAATGGCCCCATTAGCCATAATAATGCCCTCATTAGTGCTCCCAGTAAGAATATTGCCCCCATTAGTGCCCCAGTAATAGTAATGCTCCCATTAGTGCTCGCTTCTCTGCTACTGCAAAAAACAACAACTCACCTCTTCCATTTGATCACTCTGCTGTGAACACTCACTGCTCACGGGAAGCTCAGGACCGGACTTGCGTTCCAGCGCGATGATGTCTCGCTGGTCCTGTCCTCCAGTCAGCATTGGGTATTCCCTACCATCCGGTGGCAACCTTAGTGCTGACATATGTTACCTTCTTAGTTGCTTTGTCTAGTGGATCTGAATCTCAATTCTTGAACAAAACCTTTTAAAAAGTGAGGAACAATAGAGATAAAATATAAATCCCAGGAGACCGCAGCATGTCATAAACCAATTTTCATCGGAAATGGAGGTCTTTCGATTTGGACAAAATTGATTCATACCTAAATCAAAACAGTCAACCGATTCAGCTGAATTGAACCCAAATGAAATTCTGAGTGATTCACTCATCTCTATTCTGCTCCTATGAAGGAGTAGAAACAGGAAGTAATAATGCAGGTGGGATTCTAATCCTATCCAATATGAGTTTTTGTTCTGCAAGTGATCTGAGCAATACTCGCTAACCTTTTATATGAGGCATCCAGGTGAGAAAGGGTTTGGGCACCGGGTCTATGTTTGATGATGCAGCATCCTAATGAAACATACAATTAGGGCTGATTCTCAGGGGGTATCCCATTTTTCCAGGAGTGTTGGTATATGAGCTAAACTGAGTGATGACAAATTAAAATGTGTCATCCATTGATCTTATACCGGTAAAAACAGATCACGTACTAAAGTTCTGTTTATACTAACCCTTGTTTTTAATGGGGCATTGTTATCTATGCCACGCCTGTTTTAAAAAGGGTAATGGACTTTATTGCTGTTAATGGGACCAGTCAGGCCACATATTCTACATATATTCTGAGGAAGAAGCCTGTTTGGGCGAAACAGAGTTGGGAGGAGGACGCTGTCCTGTCAGTCGGTAATCTGCATATGTTGTCTCATTTCTACTATCCCAGCATTATGTTGCCTCCCCTTTTGGGTGCATTATTTTATATGTTTACCAGTGTTGGCAGTAGTTTAATATATTTGATTTCTTTAGATGTGGATGATACATGACTGAAAGGGCAGCACCATCCATGTTTTCTCTGAAATACTCATTGCTGCTATATTGATATCCATATATGTCATCATGATTTTATCAATTATTTAATAAAGCATATTTTGTTTACCAATTGTATTGAGGTATTTGTCTAATTGGTGGTTACTTAGTGTTGGTAGTCATACCTCTCTTCTTATGGTCTAGGCTGTATCCCGGTTATTATTCAGGTGTGCAGCGTTCCCTATATGGTACAACTGACCTGTGCGCTTCATTCACTTATTTATATAGTTTGTCTTGTTTTAATACTGAAAAAAATTGAAAAGTTTGGAAAAAATGTTTTTTTTCTTTGCATTGCTTTATTCAGACTCCCATAACTTTTTTATATTTCCATCTATGGAGCTGTGTGAGGGTAAATTTTTTGTAGGGTAACCTGTAGTTTGTTAAATTATATCATTTTGGAATGGTTATGACTTTTTGTTTAGCTTGGAGGTGAAGCAACGAAAAAACTCCAATTTGGCCATTTTTTATTTTTTTTTCTGACACAGTGTACACTGTATGGGAAAAATAAGTTTATAGTCTAATCAGCATCTCATAAAATTAAGGTATATCACTAAGAAATGCTATTGCTTTATGATCAGTGGGGTTCTAACTTCTGGGTTTGCTCACAAATCCTTAAAATGAAGTGGCCTTGATTCAGAACTAAGGCCTCCCCACAGTTTTTTTGCTGAACAGCAGTGCCACCTAGTTGGGCATGGGCCTGTAGCTGTTTACTGGAATGGAGTTGTGCTGCAGCTCACCTGCACAACAAACTGTCTGTCAGGGATTACATGAAGAGACAGAAGGCAAGTCAACATCCAGAGATGTGTGGTTAGTTCTCTAAAATGCTTGTAACAACATCCCTGCCTAGTTCCTTCAAAAACTGTGTGCAGGTGACCCTAGAGAAATTGAGGCTGCTTTGAAGACAAAGGGTGGTCACACCAAATAGTAATTTGATTTAGATTTCTCTTTTGTTCATTCACTTTGAATTTTAATAATTGATAAAAATAAACTATTAACACTTCTATTTTTTAAATATTCTAAGGCTACTTTCACACTAGTGGCACAGACGTCCGCAGGCTGTTCCGTCAGGTGAACAGCCTGTCAGATCCGTCCTGCTGCTAGTGACCGTGTGCCCCCGGAATGCTGCTCTGTCCCCATTGACTATAATGGGGGCGGTGTTTTATTCCAGCAGCCTCTCACCGCGCGCTGCTGTGCCTCCGCCGCAACTCCGCCCCCGCCCCCATTATAGTCAATTGGGATGGAGCAGCAGTCCGAAAGTACACGTTCACTAGTGGCAGGACGGATCCGACAGGCTGTTCACCCGACGGAACAGCCTGCCGGGGGTCTGTGCCGCTAGTGTGAAAGTAGCCTAAGGGTCCTAGAGCAGATGATTGTAGCGATCTCCTCCTCAGTATAAAGACAAGCGATCACTAATGTTTTATTTTGCGTTTTTGTTTTGCGTTCCCTGCCTTCCCAGAGCCATAACTTTATTTTTATTTTTCTGTTCACATAGCAGTATGAGGGCTTGTTTTTTGTGGGACAATTCATACTTTCCAACGCCACCATTTAATATAGCATATTACAGTATGTAGTGGGAAGCAGGAAAAAAATTCCAAATGGGATCGAAATAGAAAGAAAGGCAATTCTGCCAGAGTTTTACAGTTTTTTATTTACGACGTTCGATGTGCAATAAAACTGACCAGTTACTTTCATTCTACATGTCAATATAAATCCAGCAATACATTATATGTATAGTTTTTCTTGCGTTTTGGTACTGATATGTAACAGCGACTGCTGTGTGATGCTGTTCCCCTGCTAGCCGCCATGGCCCCGGGTGCCGTGCTCTTCGGTGATCGGTGGCCAGTGTTTCCCAGTTACCGCTGCAGTCCGGGACACTCTGTTTGTGTGAGTGATGTTGCTTCTGAGGATTCCGTTCCACAGCTTCTATTCAGCCCTGGACACAACATGTGTTCGGCTGGTTTCATGTGTCACTGCTCTAAGGGCGGTACGCATTACTCTCTGGGCTGGGCTGAGCTGGGTTGGGTCAGGTGACCTCGTTGACCAACCCTGGCTCTCCTACACATACTTAAGGGGCTCAGCCCTTTTCCCAGATGCCTGAGTGTCAAAGTAATAGTCTGTTGCTAAAGAGCTTGATAACCACTTGTGTTCCTGACCTATACTTTGCCCCTGGACTCTGCTTATCATCTGATCCCTGCCTGCTTGCTTTGTATGTTCCGTTGACGACCCTGATTGCCTGACCTGTACCTGTGCCACCTGCCCTGACTATGCCTGCTTTATTGCTCCAGGTAATGACCCTGCCTGTCTACCACGCCTGTACTGCTGGTACCTATCTCAGGTATCTTCTGGTCTGACTCTAGGACTGCTCTGAAGTGGCACCTGGCAACTGCCCTAACGGCACAAGTCTATCCTCACCATTAAAGGCTCTAGCGAAGACCAGGTAGTTGCTTAGTCACGCCCCTCCAGGGTACAGCCAGTCAGTAGCACAGTGGGTTCACATCCGCTGATCCATGACATGATAAAATAATAAAACCTTTTATTAACTTTTTTGTAGTTCTGTGTATGTTCTGAGTGAGCATTCATTTTTTTGTTTGGTGTTATGTACTTTTTATTTATACCATTCTGGGGGTGTGTACAACTTTTTGATCACTTTTTATTAAATTTTTTGCGGGAAATAGGAAATGAAGAGACCAAAAAACGACAAATCAGCCGTTTTGATGTTTTGTTTCCATTTCTCTGTTTGCCATATGGGAAAAATATTTTTACAGTATATTTTTATAGTACGTGCATTTTCACATGTTGCGATACTCATGATGTGTATTTTTTATTTTTTGGGGGGGGAAGGGGGTGATTTTAATTTTGTAATTTTTCCAAACTTTTTTTTTTTTTTTTTTTATAGCTCCAATAGGGCACTATTACAAGCAATCATTAGATTGCTATTCTCATAGACTCCAATGCATTAACATTGGAGTCTATGAGAAATTTACTGGTTTCCTATAGAGCCCTGCTACAGACAGGGGCTCCATAGGAAACACTATGCAGCAGTGTCATCTCATTCTCTATGACAGGGGTTGCTGAATACAAGCTCTGGCTCCTCCGATCTCTGCCGGAGGGAGACGGCGCATACACAGAAGTGCGCACTTCTGGGTTTGCGCATGCTCAGATGCCGTGGTCCGCGACCGGCGACATGAGCCACGGGTGTCTTCTGTATGAAACAACAGACACCCCGCGGCTATTGCGCATGCTCCGCTCAGGAGCCGGTGCCACCTTTAAAGACCCACCTTTAAAGACCCGACCGGCGCTGATCGGCAAGGGGTTAAAGATCCAGGATAGGTATTAGTATACTTGGAGTAACTTCAATAAATTATATCCAGGTAAACATCTACCCGATTTACATAGAATATTCACATATAGGTTGTTATGTGACAAACAAATGATGGAAGTGTACCTTTAAAGGGCTTCTGTCACCCCCCAAACCCCAATTTTCAGTTTTTGACTTATTATATTTGTTAATGTAAGCAGATTCCATATATGCCCCTCTAACTTCGGGCTGTGCAGTAATTACAGTAAAAAACGTACTTTTATTATATGTAAATTTCTTCACTACCAGCAAGTTGGGCGGACTTGCTGATAGCCGCCGCATCCTCTGTTTGAAAAAACGCCCCCTCCTCCACTTGATTGACAGGGCCAGCGAGCGCTCTCCTCCTCTCGCTGGCCCTGCCTGCAGCCTCAAATCCCGCGCCTGCGCCATACCGGTCGTTATTCGGCGCAGGCTCTCTGAGAGAAGGACGGCCGCTCCTTCCTCAGTGCGCCGATGACGTCAGCCCTACACCCGGAAGAGAAGACCTCTCTTCCGGGTGTAGGGCTGACGTATTCGGTGCAGGCACACTTAGGAAGAAGCGGCCAAGCGGCCGTCCTTCTCTCAGAGCGCCTGCGCTGAATGACGACCGGTACACTGCAGGGGCGGGATTTGAGGCTGCAGGCAGGGCCAGCGAGAGGAGGAGAGAGCTCGCTGGCCCTGTCAATCAAGTGGAGGAGTGGGTGTTTTTTCAAACAGAGGATGAGGCCGCCCAACTTGCTGGTAGTAAAGAAATTTACATATAATAAAAGTATGTTTTTTACTGTAATTACTGCACAGCCCGAGGTAAGATGAACATATATGGAATCTGCTTACATTAACAAATATAATAAGACAAAAACTGAAAATTGGGGGTTGGGGGGTGACAGAAGCCCTTTAAGTTACTTAAGCAATTTAGTGGCAGCTATTGAAATCTTAGATTTATATAATGTTTATTTTGCATTCTGATTGACTCTTCATCAATTCTTTATACTTATTCTGGTGGCCAAACTAAGAGCTCATTATTTCAAATTAGAATATATAGCTCAGTCCACTTCTTACCACCCCTTATATAAAATTTAAGAGGCTACAAAAGTCTTTAAGGTGGAAGATATTGAAGATTTTTCCTGAGATGCACAGTGGCAGTGATATATAAAAAAAATAAAACAAGTAGAAAACATTGCTGATCTAAAGCCATATTTTGACAGCACAGGGCAGCACATAGTATCAAAGTGGGATAACATGGCATAAGACTTGAAATGGGAACATATGGTGGCACAGCAGGGCATGGCAAGTCAGCCTAGACAGCACAGTATTATGTTCACTTAATTCTTCGAGAAGACACATCTCGGCAGTATAAAACCACATACACAGAAAACATAGATGAGCTTGTATACAAATCTGCATATAGTAAGGCAGCTGTAGTTAAGTAACAAGAGATTATAGTCAGAAAATGGTATTTATTTCATTATTATTATATATTCTCATTAATATTTTCTGTGTTATTTCTTTGAATATGGGAGTCACAGATTTCTACTTCAACCCAAAACATATGTATGCCAAAAAATCCAACACATCCTGCCCTAGATGGGTCTGGACTGCTAGAGCCCTATATTTGAAGGAAGGGTATTGTCAAAAGGAAGAAAGCTCAGATGGGAATTGTTCTATGTGAAAAGAAGTTGCTGGTAAAATAAATAATGATAAATAAATAAAATAAAAATAATAATCATAGCAGAAATAATAATGAAGCCACAGTAATGCAAATAAAGTCCAAATGGTGCCTCCTGCTGGTCTTTTGATTTCCCGGAAGAACATTCACCTGTTAAATGTTTCCAGTTGAAAAACTTCACTAGGAATTAAATACATCAGTTACCTTTTTTTTCAGCGAAATCCTCATGATATTCCACCCTTATGTTTTAAGTTAGGGGTGTCTGCTGGTTCTTACGGCTTTATAGTTAGCAGCTCTACACTCCGATTGTTGATGGTATGGCATGACCACAGTGGATGTTCCACCAGATATGCCTCATTCCTTTGTCAGTGTTTTGGTCCGTGATTTCCATCAATAATTGTGAGACAAAACCAGGATTTGAGCCTCCACACACATAAGGTATAAGGGAAAGATCTGCACCTGTTCTGTGTTTACAGCAACACCTGGTTTTGGCTCACAATCACTGATGGAAATCACTGACTGAACACTGACTCTTGTGAATAAAGCCATACACAACAGGGAGCCTCAGATATGAGAGGGGGTTAAAAAACATATGGCAAATCCTTGATGTGAGTTTGACCTGATAAGCTGGAAAGGTTTATTGTGGGAGGTTGGCTATGGTAGGTGGGCTGTGACTGGTCACCCTAGGTGGAGCAGTCAAGGCAAAAGTGTCGGTTCATGCGTTTTCCTCTCCTTTACTATATATGATGTGAAATGTTTATTTAACATTGTGGTGAAGACAACATAGGTTTTGTCAAAAGTATGTGTATTAAGCCTCATGCAGATGTCCGTGGAACACGGTCCATGAGATACCGGACTGGCATTGCAGGAGCGCATGGCGTCATAGTAACCGATGATGCCGTGTGCTCCTGCAATGCCAGTCTGGTATCTCACGGACCGTGTTCCACGCACGTCTGCATGAGGCTTTAATGTTGGGGGGATCAAGGTGGGATCAGTGTCTTTACATTTAAGCGGGGCCACTCATTACAGCAATATGACAGAACAAATCTAGGGATGAAGGGAGCATTACAAAGTGTTATACTGACATTCGCCTTAAATAAGAAACTGAAGCTCCATTTACAAAATGTACTGTAGAATGTGAAGTAGATGCAAGAATCAATGAAAGATTAAGCCAGGTGATCGATAATTGAGTTCTTTAATAGTTAGGAACTGTTTAAATTGATTGATATTTCAAAGTGAAATATTAAATGAGAGGTTTTACAGTAAGGAATAAAGAAAATACAAAATGGAGAATACTTTTAAAAGTCCTGTTAAAAAGTAATGATAAAAAGAACATCACCATCTAGAATATGAAGGTTCAAAGCGGAATTCGGTCTGAAGTTTATGAAAACTTTGATTCGCAACTAGTGTTGAACGGATGGAATTCTACTTCAGATCGTTCGATTCGAAGTTTCAAATGTGATTAGCCTGGAATCCGAATTTCCTTGCGCTTTGTGGTAACAATTATTTTTTCTAAATTAGTGTCACAAGGCGCCTGCTTCGCGCTCCTTCCCTTCAGTGCCGCCGGCGCCCTGCGATAACTTCTGAGCAAGGACATGTGCTGCTTCCTCATCTCCAGGGCAACGGGGCAAGTGTCCTCCGCTCCCATAGTTTTGGCGAAAAGTCTGAGCGCCGAACTGGGCACTCGGCGCTCAGCAGGAAGCAGTGGGATGAGTCATGTGATGCAGGCCACATCACATGACTCCCTCTTTCTCCTATTTAACAGGCATCCTGCTGGCCACAGGTTGCCTGTGATTAAGGTCCTATTCCCTGTGTACGTTCCGTTGGCATATTACTTGGAATTTGTATTTCGGTACTTCTCCTGGTATTGACTCTGATTGTACTTTGACGCTGATTCTCCTTTTTCCCTGCTACCGCCTTGACCTCCTGGTTTTGACCTTGCTAGTTCGACCTCTCTTTGTTTGTCTGTTTGTTTGTTCCGCACTTATGCAGATTATGGATCGCAGTCCAGTTGCGCTCCATTGCCTAGGACGGGTAAGTGCAAGTAGGCAAGGCAAATGAGTGGGTGGAGTCAGTTTGCATCTTCCCTATTCCCCTTCTTGTGACAGAATCACAGGCCGCACTACCATATCATGGATCTGTTGCAAACTCTCACGGATCATGTCCAAAACCTGGCTCAGATTGTCCAGGAGTTAGGGGAGAGGTTTGAGGCACAGGAAACTGTCCGAAAGCTCTCTGTTTCTTCGTCATCCACACTACAGGCGGAACCACATGTTAAGCTTCCTGATCGGTTCTCGGGGATCGCAATAGTTTTTTGGCCTTTAGGGAGAGCTGCAAAATGTATTTATGTTTACGCTCTCACTCTTCTGGTTCAGCTCAACAAAGAGTGGGAATTATTATGTCCTTATTACAAGGCAACCCCCAAGACTGGGAATTTTCGTTACCCCCTGACTCTCTGTGTCTTAGATCTGTCAATGCGTTTTTTGAACCTGACAGAGCGTCTGTAGAGGAAAATCTGTTAAAATCTCTTGTGCAGGGTGACCAACCAGTAGAAGACTACTGTACTCAATTTCGTAAATGGTGTGTTCCCTCTGGTTGGAATGAACTTGCTTTTAAAAGTCAGTTTAGGTCTGGTCTGAGACTCTCAAAGACATGCTTGTAGGTTATCCCTTTCCTGAGACCTTGGAGCAAACCACGACTCTTGCTGTGAGACTGGGCAGACACATTAGGGAGAGACAAAGGGAGCATTTGCTTTTTCCACAGGTTATGTCCAAACCAGAGACCAGTCCTATGGGGATCAAGTCCGAGCCTTGTACTGATGAACTTATGCAGCTAGGTTTGACCAGAAGAGACCAACGTCGTTGTGGTACATGTTTTTGCTGTGGCAACTCCGATCATTGGATCCGGCAATGTACCAAGGTCCCTCCTTCCGGAAGATCTTCCAAACCAGAGGGATCTAAAGATAAGGTACTCCCTAGGGTGGGTAAGCAGAAGTTATTGGTGCCTTTTACTATTTAATTTGGATTAAACAAGGGGTCAGGTAGTCCTTTATTGATTCTGGGCCGGGCTCTAACTTTATTGATCTTAAATTTGCTCTTCAAGTGGTGATACCTATGTTTGCCCTTCCCAATCCTATTTACATTGTAGCCATTGACTCTACCCACTTGTTGGGGGGCACTGTTAAGTATTGTACACCTGAAATAACCCTGACTGTAGGGGTAACCCACACTGAGAATTGCTCCTTGTTGAGCTTAGAAAATTTGTCCGCTGAAATGGTTTTAGGTATGCCCTGGCTCCAATTACACAACCTTGTCATTAATTGGACCAGAGGTGAGGTTGAAAAATTGGGTCCCAAATGTAACTCTTTGTTTACCCATTATACAGGCGGGTATCTCTGCTGTATCTAAGAAGTTACCTTCATATATTAAGGAATTTGCTGATGTGTTCTCCTCTTCTGACCCTGGGAGTCTGCCCCCCCATAGATCTTATGACTGTGCTATTGAGTTAGTAATGGATTCCAAGTTCCCTAAGGGTCGGATATATAATTTATCTGGGCCAGAGCGCAATTCTATGAGTATATTAAGGAGAGTCTAAATAAAGGACACATGAGACCCTCTGTGTCTCCTATGGGGGCGGGTTTTTTTTTGTAAAAAAGAAAAAAGGATGGATATGTCAGACCGTGTATTGATTATCGTGAATTGAACAAAATCACCATTAAAAATCAATACTCTCTCCCATTGATTCCCGATCTGTTCAATCAGGTTCTGGGGGCATCATGGTTCTCCAAACTTTATTTGAGAGGGGCATATAATTTGATCCGTATCAAATATGTGGATGAATGGAAGACTGCCTTTTATACTACGGAGGGACACTTTGAATATACTGTAATGCCTTTTGGGCTCAGTAATGCTCCTGCAGTCTTTCAAAATTTTATGAATTACATATTCAGAGAATTTATCGGTAAATTTATGATTGTATATCATATTGATATTTTTTTTTTTTTTTTTTTACCGACTTGGCATTCCCATGTTATTCATATCAAACAAGTGCTTGAAATTCGAAGAAAAAATCAATTATCTGTCAAATTAGAAAAATTTGTTTTTGGGGTACAACATTTTTTATATCTAGGTTATATCCTTACTCCACACTCGTTTATAATGGGTCCTGGTAAGGTACAAGCTATTCAAGATTGGGTAAGGCCATCTTCCCTTAAAGCATTACAGCGCTTCCTTGGGTTTTCTAATTATTATCGTAAATTTATCAAAAAAATTTCAGTAATTGCTAGACCCTTAACCGACTTAATCAAGAAAGTGGACGGATCTTGTTAACTGGCCTGTGGAGGCAATAGACGCCTTCTAAACTCTTAAAAAATCATTTGGGAATGCCCCACTCTTGATTCAGCTGGATCAAGAGAAACCTTTTGTGGCATTTGTCCATCCAGTTCTGCCTGTCATCCTGCAAGTTGATCTAGAGGAAGGCAAAAAACAACAACTGTGAGGTAGAAGCCAATTTTCCCCACTTTAGGGGAATAAAAAATTCCTTCCCGACTCCAATCAGGCAATCAGAATAACTCCCTGGATCAACAACCCCTCTCTAGTAGCTATAGCCTGTAATATTATTACACTCCAGAAATACATCCTCTTGAATTCCTTTATTGTACTCACCATCACCACCTCCTCAGGCAGAGAGTTCCATAGTCTCACTGCTCTTACCGTAAAGAATCCTCTTCTATGTTTGTGTACAAACCTTCTTTCCTCCAGACGCAGAGAATGTCCCCTAGTCACAGTCACAGTCCTGGGGATAAATAGATGATGGGAGAGATATCTGTACTGACCCCTGATATATTTATACATAGTAATTAGATCACCCCTCAGTCGTCTTTTTTCTAAAGTGAATAACCCAAATTTTGATAATCTTTCAGGGTACTGTAGTTGCCCCATTCCAGTTATTACTTTAGTTGCCCTCCTCTGGACCCTCTCCATCTCTGCTATGTCTGCCTTGTTCACAGGAGCCCAGAACTGTACACAGTACTCCAATTGTGGTCTGACTAGCGATTTGTAAAGTGGTAGGACTATGTTCTTATCACGGGCATCTATGCCCCTTCTGATGCAACCCATTATCTTATTGGCCTTGGCAGCAGCTGCCTGACACTGGTTTTTGCAGCTTAGTTTGCTGTTTATTAAAATTCCTAGATACTTTTCCATGTCAGTGTTACCAAGTGTTTTACTATTTAGTATGTACGGGTGAATTGCATTATTCCTTTCCATGTGCATAACTTTACATTTGTCAGTGTTAAACCTTATCTGCCACTTATCTGCCCAAGCCTCCAATCTATCCAGATCCCTCTGTAGTAGTATACTGTCCTCTTCAGTGTTAATTACTTTACACAGTTTAGTGTCATCTGAAGTTTGGTATTTTTGTTCCTCCCTGTAGAAACGCTCTTTTGAATGATAATTGGAAAATTATTACTTTTTGTGCCACGATTTGTTGGACCATATGAAATTCTTGACATCATTAATCCTGTATCTTTTAGGTTGAAGCTGCCAGACTAATTTCGTATCCACAACATATTTCATAAATCTTTGCTTAAAAAATATATTTCGCCCATAGTTCCATCTCAGGCAGTTCCTTCCCCGGTACTGGTGAATAGTTAAAATGAATTTCCGAAATCATTGATGTTAGGAAAGTTCATAATTCGTTCATAATTCGTTTCAATACCTTGTCCATTGGAATGGTTATAGACCCGAGGAAAGGTCCTGGTTGCCAGTGAATAAGATTCATGCTTCTAGGTTGATTAGAAAATGTCATCATTCAGAAAAACCTTTTCCAGTGACTTTGGGTCTGGTGGCTCCTCGTAGAAGGGGGGGGGGGTACTGTCACAGGGGATAGGCTTTGAGCTCCTTCCCTTTGGTGCCGCCGGCGCCCTGTGATAACTTCTGAGCAAGTACATGTGCTGCGTCCTCTTCTCCAGGGCAATGGGGGGGGGGGGGGCTCCTTAGCATGGTGGGCATCCTCCACTTCCATACTTTCGGCGAAAAGTCTGAGCGCCGAACTGGGCATTCGGCGCTCAGCAGGATGCAGGGGATGAGTTATGTGATGCTGGCCACGTCACATGACTCCCTCTCTCTCCTATTTAACAGGCAGCCTGCTGGCCACAGTTTCCTGTGATTAAGGTCCTATTCCTTGTGTACGTTCCGTTGGCATATTACTTGGCATTTGTATTTCGACTAGTTACTTGACTTAGTCTTTTGCTTGCTCCATGTGTCCTATTGAGTCTCCTGGTATTGACTCTCTGATTGTACTTTGATGCTGATTCTGCTTTTTCCCTGGTACCGCCTTGACCTCCTGGTTTTGACCTTGCTAGTTCGACCTCTTTGTTTGTCTGTTTGTTTGTCCTTCCCTCCACACTTACACAGGTTAGGGATCGCCCCGTTGCCTAGGAAGGGTAAGTGCAAGTAGGCAGGGACAGAGGAGTGGCTGGAGTCAGTTTGCACCTTCCCTATTCCCCTTCTCATGACAATTAGCTTCTGCAAGTATTACAAAGTGAAAGTAAGAAGCCTGGGAACACGATACGACCCATAATGGTGTACAGCCAGCCAATCCACAGATGGCCATCCCCTGTGATGTCACAGCTTTTAAAAGCCTCATCCTACATGTTCTCTGCCATTTCACTGTGAGCTGAGCTTAGGGAGAGATGTGACAAGTGTTTATACGCTAGGGACAGTGTTGCAGAAGCTACTAGTAGAAGAATATTTAATTGGGAGCGTGCAGGGTCAGATTAGGTAGATTGTAGGGAGCGTTTTTTGAGACTTTATGGAGACAACAGGGACAGTGCAGGTTGAGTGCAATCTCTGTGTGTATCTTGTTGAACTGTGGCCACATTCCCAGTTAATCTGTTAGTTTATACATAGAATTACTGTACCTCAGTATTAAAGGGCTGTCTAATACATCACTGCATGCATCTTGTCCAGCTACTGCCGCATTCTTAGTTAATCTTTTACCTTACTGATACAGTTACTATACACTGTGGCCAACAGACAGTTGCCTGGGCCCTCCAAAGGAACAGGTAGTGGCAAAAATGTTGATGTAGCCAGCACAAGTAGCAGCACAAGACGGGTAGCAAGCACAGCAACAGGACAGAGGTGCCAGCCAGGTCACCCAGCTGTCATGTTTTGACCAACAATTCTGGCTTATCTGGAGTTGGCTAAACGTCTGAACCCAAGGCAGGCCAGATGGTCGTTTTTTTTTTACCATAATTTAATTTCAAGGTTGATGCCTTGTCGCGTAGCTTTCCTGGGGAAGGGGGGTGATTCGGAAAATCCTGGTCCTATCTTGTCTGAAGGGGTAGTAATATCTGCTCTTTATCCCGTCCTTGAGGCAAAGGTGTTGGAGGCCCAGGGAGATGCACCAGATTCTTGTCCTCTGGGAAAGTTGTTTGTTCCTTCTGAATTACGGCACAAGGTGTTCGAGGAACATCACTGTACAGTTTTTACAGGACATCCTTGGAGCAGTTCCATGGTCAATATCATCTCATCATTGTAGATTCTGGTGGCCGGGGTTGCATAAATGTGTGGAGGTCTATGTGTCAGCCTGTAGTACTTGTGCATGTGCTGAGGTGACACATACTCAGCCTTCAGGATATCTACTTCCGTTGTCCATCTTGTCCAGACCTTGGACTCATTTGTCCATGGACTTCATAACAGATTTTCCCGAATTCCTTGGGAAAAACTTATTCTGGTGGTTGTTGATCGCTTAAGTAAGATGTCGCACTTTATAGCATTACCAGGACTACCTAATGCTAAAACTCTTGCACAAGTGTTTGTTGACAACATAATGAAGCTACATGGTATTCCCTCTGATGTGGTGTCTGATAGGGGGACTCAGTTTGTTTCTATATTCTGGAAGGCAATTTGCACTCGCTTGGGGCTACAATTGTCCTTCTCTTCGGCTATTCACCCTCAGTCGAACGGACAGACTGAGCGCACTAATCAGAATCTGGAGACTTATCTGAGATGTTTTGTCTCAGAGAATCAGGAGGAGTGGTCTTCTTTTTTGTCTTTGGCTGAGTTTGCCATAAATAACCATAGGCAGGTGATAAGTCGCCGTTTTTGGGGGGCATATGGGTTCCATCTGCAGTTTGGCACATTTTCTGGTACTTAGACTACTGGTATACCTGAAGTGGAAAGATTTTCCTCTTCTTTGTCTTCTATTTGGCAGAAAATGCAAAATAATCAGAAAAAGATGGTCAAGAAGTATTAATGAATGGCTGACAAGAGACGTATGTCACTCTGTTTCTCAAGTCTTCCACTGAACTGCAAGAGCTGTTAAAAATGTGGAGGAAACTGTGCATGCATTTCAGCCACTCTTACTGTGCAAAACACGCCCTCCTTGAGCTGCAATGGCAAAATGCTCTTCCCCCAACACCTCCTGATATGCAATGTTTCCTGTATGAGCAAAGGAAGGCAGTCAACTATTTCTTGATGCTGCAGATGGACAGGTCTACTACCTAGTGTAACTTCCATTTTAGCCAGTGGCAACTCATGCATGACATGTGCCGTTTGCTCAGGCCCGTTGAGGAGGTAACTTTATTTGTCAGAACTACGGGATGAATGATGTCATTCCACTCTTTCACGTCCTGGAGAGGATGCTGACAAATCTAATTGGCGAGGGGACAGAATATGGCACCTCCATTTCACGGCCACCTGAGCCCTAAGGAAGATGAACTGGCAGAGGAAGAGGAGGAGGTCATAAACGCCCAGGAATTTGATACACAACTAGGTGGTTTATCTGCCCAAATGACAGGAGAGGAGCAGGAGGAGCTAAAGGGTGATGACCAAGACAGTGAGGATGACCCCGACATGATGACCATCCACATTTTTTGCTGGTTTTACTCCTTATAAATCATCCTTCAAAGTTTCCATGTCCTAGCAAGATGCGGAGACAGGGGAGGAGCTGGATGATCCTGATGACATATTCTCATCGATAATAAATTATATGAAAAAGGAGGAAAAGCAGATGACAAAAGAGAGGCTCCCACCTGTAGGGCAGGAAAGCACTGGGTTTGGATAAGTGGGTATGCCAGAGCTTATTAAATTACAGAGATTGCAGACAAGAACAGCAATTATATGCATATTGTCCCCCAACTAACCAGCAAAACCCCATACCAGCAACAGCCTCTGTTTAAAGGTGCCACACAGCCATTAAAGGCTTTGGACACCTTTGTTGACTGTAGGAAGGAACAAGGGGCTGTCATTGATGGTCGGTATGTGTTACTGAGCTCCCTGGCCTCGCTGAGGTAAGAGTCAGTGTTCTCAAGTGTCATTATTGCAGATTGCAGTCTGACACTTCAGCTGTTTAGTATGGCTGTAAAGCTGATCCGGGGTGGCTTTTACTGGGAGTAGTCAAAAGTGCTGGTTAAGTGGCTACTCCCCAGGCCGGGTCTTGGCAGGCTTATAAAGCAGTCAGCACGATCAGGTGGTGTGGATCTACCTCCATCTGACAGTGAAGCTGTGGAGTCCTCTGTGCTGAAGGCTGAAGACTGTAAGCAGACGTGCAGGCTGCCTGGAAGCCTACCAGTGAACTTTTCTGTGGCTCAGCATTCAGCCGGTTGCGAATTGATACCTAGGATTCCAGGTGAACATTGTTTAGTTTTGCTGTGTATGAACAAGCACCAAGACTGTTATGTTTTGCTGAGTGTAAATAAAACACTAAAGTTTGCTTTACAACCTGGTTCCTTGCCTCTGTACTGCGTCCGCTAAACTGTCTAGCAGAGCAAATCCCCACAGCACTAAAAATCAATAACCCCATATCTTACTGTAATGCAGCACATAAAAAAAATTGCACTTGTTTGTTTATTGGTATCAGCTTTGCTTCACATGCTCTCACATATTCTCTTCTATGAGTTTTGCTCACTGCTGTCATCATCTGTGAGGCTCTGTGGGTATTACTATGGATTTCACATGCACCAGCACAAGCTCTGCTGCCCCGCCCCCACATCCTGTTACATAGCACAGCTAGCAGCCACTTACTGTATATATAGGCTGTAGCAACTTGCAAGTAACTTGGTAGTATGATTTCATTCCAATCCACAACATGATGAGTCTTGGGCTACTTTCGCCGTGCCCGCCGCTCCGTCCCCGTTGACTATAACGGGGACGGGGCGGAGCTCCGGCGCAGCATGGCGGTGCACGGAGAAAGCCGCCGGACTAAAAAGCCTGACATGCAGTAATTTTAGTCCAGCGGCCTTTCTCCGTGCACCGCCGTGCTGCACCGGAGTTCCGCCCCTGTCCCTATTATAGTCAATGGGGACGGAGCAGCAGTCCGGCGGCACGGCGAAATAGCCGCAGGACGGATCCGACATGGTGAACAGCCTGTCGGATCCGTCCTGCCGCAAGTGTGAAAGTACCCTTACAGTATGCTAGAGCCTGTAATCAACAGATCTATTTCTCGCTTTCCATTCTGTAGAAAGTCCATTCTGTAGAAAGTAGGCACAATAGATATTTCTGCTGATAACGTTAGTGCAGCGATCTACAGTCTGAACCATGGCGTTATAAGCAGGCTATAGATTTCATTACTGACAGCTCTCATTAACTGCACTCTCTTCTGAATACAGTATTGTGTGCAGTTCGCACAGTGAGCGGTCACTTGTCCCACACAGATTAGTATAGTGTGATGACACACAATGCTATGTACATATAGAAGTACACAGTGGGGGAGATTTATCAAAACTGGTTCAAAGGAAAACTGCCTTAGTTGCCCATAGAAACCAATAAGATTCCTCCTTTCATTTTCCAATGAAGCAATGAAAAATGAGAGGTGGAATCTGATAGGTTGCTATGGGCAACTAACCAGTTCTACTTTACAACTTTACACCTGTTTGATAAATGACATTATATATATATATATATATATATATATATATATATTGGATATAAAAAGTATACACACCCCTGTTAAAGAGAACCTGTCATCTCCAACAAACATCCCAAGACGGCAGCAGTACCTTAGAGTAGCCAGCAGCGTGTTTGTAACGATCATTTTCTTCCTGCAGGCAGAGAAGCAAAAGCTGTAAAAACGTTCTTTAATCCCCTGCCGGCGCGCTTCTCTAGTCCGGCTTGAAGTCACGGAGGCAGCGGCCATCTTGCTTCAAGTCACGGTAACCAGGCCCCCTTCCCTGCCCCTTCGCTGTGACTGACAGTCGGCAGTTCGGCAAAGCCAGCCGAACTGTCGTGCATAAGCGCTGTCAGTCACAGCAAAGGGGCAGGGAAGGGGGCCTGGTTACCATGACTTGAAGCACAATTATGGAGTGGTGCAATACATTATCCTATGATATTGGTGGTGGTGCAGTTTTGTGGTGCAGGAGGGGTCCAGGGGGGGCGACACTGGGGTGTTTTTTCTCCCTTTTCCCGCATGGGGACAACAGTCCTGGAAACGGGGCTGGGGTCCCTATGTTAAGCATGCATGAACTCTGCCCCTACCCTGCAGTATACATGTAATGGGGATATTGTGATTGATTTGTTCCCCATCCCTGTATCATAATAGCTAGTGCGGTCCGGTTGACACTGGGAGCATTGACCTAATATTCCCCATAGTGTAATTAAGCTGTATCTCTTTATTTAGAATGTCACCCCTCTATGATTTATACACTGTCCGCTCTATGCAGAAACAAGACAGCCGGACTTGTATCAGTGTGGATATTACAATATTAAGATTATGTATTTAATAGTCACTGTCATCATTGGAAGCACATGATGTTTTTATCTATTTTTAACTATAAGAATTTTGATTCACAATCATGTATTCACTTGGCTATCCAGCTAATATGTTTATTGGCAATTATGTAATAAAAAAATGTGTACTCAGCTGTATTTATATGTGTTTGGGCACTACTATCACTAGTTTGACAAAGGCTCCATTGAGAGAGCTGAAATGCTGCATTGCTGTTGGGTGTAATAAAGTCTTCACTTTTTTCACTGGAAGACTGGAGTGCTGCCTTATCCTTTTTCAGAGATATATATATATATATATATATATATACATACACAGTACAGACCAAAAGTTTGGACACACCTTCTCATTCAAAGAGTTTTCTTTATTTTCATGACTATGAAAATTGTAGATTCACACTGAAGGCATCAAAACTATGAATTAACACATGCGGAATTCTATACATAACAAAAAAGTGTGAAACAACTGAAAATATGTCATATTCTAGGTTCTTCAAAGTAGCCACCTTTTGCTTTGATTACTGCTTTGCACACTCTTGGCATTCTTGATGAGCTTCAAGAAGTAGTCACCTGAAATGGTCTTCCAACAGTCTTGAAGGAGTACCCAGAGATGCTTAGCACTCGTTGGCCCTTTTGCCTTCACTCTGCGGTCCAGCTCACCCCAAACCATCTAGACTGGGTTCAGGTCCGGTGACTGTGGAGGCCAGGTCATCTGGCGCAGCACCCCATCACTCTCCTTCATGGTCAAATAGCCCTTACACAGCCTGGAGGTGTGTTTGGGGTCATTGTCCTGTTGAAAAAAAAATGATGGGAAACAGGCATGTAGAGTCCATCTGTTCACCTTTTCTGCGTCGCACAAAGACACGGTGGTTGGAACCAAAGATCTCAAATTTGGATTCATCAGACCAATGCACAGATTTCCACTGGTCTAATGTCCATTCCTTGTGTTCTTTAGCCCAAACAAGTCTCTTCTGCTTGTTGCCTGTCCTTAGCAGTGGTTTCCTAGCAGATATTCTACCATGAAGGCCTGATTCACACAGTCTCCTCTTAACAGTTGTTCTAGAGATGTGTCTGCTGCTAGAACTCTGTGTGCTGCTGTTAACCTGCGATTTCTGAGGCTGGTGACTCGGATGAACTTAGCCTCAGCAGCAGAAGTGACTCTTGGTCTTCCTTTCCTGGGGCGGTCCGCATGTGAGCCAGTTTTCCCAATTTTTCTGACTGACTGACCTTCATTTCTTAAAGTAATGATGGCCACTCGTTTTTTCTTTACTTAGCTGCTTTTTTCTTGCCATAATACAAATTCTAACAGTCTATTCAGTAGGACTATCAGCTGTGTATCCACCTGACTTCTGCACAATGCAACTGATGGTCCCAACCCCATTTATAAGGCAAGAAATCCCACTTATTAAACCTGACAGGGAACACCTGTGAAGTGAAAACCATTTCAGGTGACCTCTTGAAGCTCATCAAGAGAATGCCAAGAGTATGCAAAGCAGTAATCAAAGCAAAAGGTGGCTACTTTGAAGAACCTAGAATATGACATATTTTCAGTTGTTTCACACTTTTTTGTTATGTATAGAATTCCACATGTGTTAATTCATAGTTTTGATGCCTTCAGTGTGAATCTACAATTTTCATAGTCATGAAAATAAAGAGAACTCTTTGAATGAGAAGGTGTGTCCAAACTTTTGCTCTGTACTGTATGTGTGTGTATATATATATATATATATATATATATAAAAATACATAATTGCATGAATACCTAAATACAAAAATACATAAATACTTAAATACATGAATGGATATATATATAAATATAGTAATAAAAATAGACGTAGTAAAAATGCGGAAACTGCAAAAAAGTGATGCCTAACGGCTTGATAAGGTGACCTTGGAGGTAGTAAATATGTTGCAACGCTCAGCTGAAGGTTGGTTTGACAATATAGTGTGCATGGATTAGATTGATACAACTGAGGTACTGACTGGGATTTTTGTGGGTAGTATGTAGGTGGTCCTCGGGTGTGGTGGTGGTAAGGCCTGGAATGAATGGCACGCTAATGAGAAAGGGGAAGGGGGGGTATGTGGCTACTGAGTTGAGGTGGAGAAATGGAGATGGATAGATTTAGAGATTAATTTCAAATGCCTCATTGAGGCCATATGGGTTTAGACAATTCAATTTGTAAATCCAGAACATCTACCATTTTCTTAAGGCCTGGATGATATTGTATCCGTTCGTTTTGACTTGTTCGATCAGAGTAATAGTGAATCCAGAAAATGAGCCTTGGTGGTGGGTAGTGGTATATTTGGAGATGCTATGTTGTAAAAACATTTTAACATTTGATCTATGTTTATTGAGTCTGTTAATTAGGGTTTGGATGGTGGGTCCCACATAGTGAAGGCCACAAGGATACATGTGTAACTGTCGGCCAGTACAGGCCCCAAAAATTTGCCAATAGGCGTTCACCTGACAGCAAAGAACTTTGGATTCTGTGGCTTGGAGGTACATTAGGCGTTCACAGGATAAATATGTAACTGTAGGCCAGTACAGGCCCCAAAAATTAGCCAATAGGCGTTCACCTGACAGCAAAGAACTTTGGATTCTGTGGCTAGAGGTATATTAGGCGGTCACAGGATAAAAAATGTAACCGTCGGCCAGTGCAGGCCCCAAAAATTAGCCAATAGGCGTTCCTTACCTGACAGTAAAGAACTTTGGATTCTGTGGCTGGAGGTACATTAGACGTTCACAGGATAAATATGTAACTGTAGGCCAGTGCAGGCCCCAAAAATTAGCCAATAGGCATTCACCTGACAGAAAAGAACTTTGGATTCTGTGGCTGGAGGTACATAAAGACGTTCACAGGATAAATATGTAACTGTAGGCAGGGGCATAGCTAAAAGCTCATGGGCCCTGGTGCAAGAGTTCAGCTTGGGCCCCTGTCCCTCAGTGCTTGTTGGCAAGGGGCAGGGGAGCACATATCCTTCCTGCTGCCTGAGGCAAACATTGAAAGGGCACCCCTTCATGCCAAATTCTTAACCTAGCCCCTTCCCTCCAGCCAGAGGTGTAAATTGACCAGTATGCACTTTCTATAATGCCAGTGTCTTATGTGGCACAAGGGTATTTGGGCCCCCTCAGGCTCCTGTGCCCGGTAGCGACTGCTACCTCTGCACTCCCTATAGCTACGCCCCTGACTGTAGGCCAGTACAGGCCCCCAAAAAAAAATAGCCAATAGGCATTCACCTGACAGCAAAGAACTTTGGATTCTGTGGCTGGAGGTACATTAGGCAGTCACAGGATAAAAATGTAACTGTCGACCAGTGCAGGTCCCAAAAATTTAGCCAATAGGCATTCACCTGATAGCAAAGAACTTTGGATTCTGTGGCTGGAGGTACATTAGGCGGTCACAGGAAAAATATGCAACTGTCGGCCAGTACAGGCCTCAAAAATTAGGCATTCAATGGACATAAAAGGCCTTTTATGGCGCTGTATTTACCTAATCTTGAAGCCACAGGCGTATCTAGATTCTACTCAGTCACAAGGGGAATAGAGACAAAAAAGAGGGATAGAGGGCGCACAATAGGATAATACGTCCAAAACAAGTATAAATTGCTTGGAAGAAAAAGGTGCTCACCTTTTAGGGTTGTGCTATAGATAGGCACATCACTATTGTAGACTTGTAAAATATTAGACCCTTTTTTTCCAGGAATGCAGCCGCAGAAGGAGTTTCTTTGGGATCGGATGCCCAATCCCCCAAAGGATACTTGTAGGAGAGGAAGTTCTGGTCAGGGTTCAAAATCACTGGTATAGCAGGTCTTAAGAGATAAGATCTTCTTTATTTCATAGATACCATATGTACATAAAACAACGCCTTTCGGGGCTCAAAGTGTCCCCTTTATCAGGTTATTAGGTAAAGGCTGTATTTACCTTAGACAGGGACCATGATTTGTTCTGGGTAGTGCTGGATATTTGTGGGCTGTCATGAGGAATTTCAATCAAACATGGTCGACTAGTCACATTGAATTCCTCCGAGATCCATGCTTCATTCATTTTTAGAAATGTGAGGTAGTCCACACTGTCGTGAGCTAGGCGAGTGCGCTTATCGGTCACGATCCCCTCTGCTGCGCTGAACGTCCTTTCGGACAGGACACTGGACGAGGGGCAAGCCAACAGTTAAATGGCAAATTGTGCCAGCTCTGGCCACAGGTCAAGCCTGCACACCCAGTAGTCCAGGGGTTCATCGCTTCTCAGAGCGTCCACATCGGCCGTTAACCCGATGTAGTCGGACACATTTCGGTCTAGGCGTTCCCTGAGGCTGGATCCGGAGGACGGCTGTCGATGGGTTGGCTGAAAGAATGATCTCATATCCGAAGTGACCAACACATCTTCAAACCTCCCTCTTCTTCCATGCTCTGTTGGATTAGTACCCGCAACTGTTTCTCTGTGAGTGGAAATTCCTCTGCCAGCGTCTGCAAAAGCAGAATGCAGCATTTCTCGAAACAAGGCCTGGAAGTGCTGCATTCTAACAGCCCTCTGTGATGGAAGTAACATTTCCACCATTTTGTGTTTCTACCGGGGGTCTAAGTACGCTGCCACCCAGTACTGGTCCTTGCCCTTTATGCTTTTTTTTACGGGGGTCTCTCTTCAAACACTGGAGCATGAAGGCCCCCGTTTGCACTAAACTGGAAGGGGTGGAGTGGCCTGGCTCCTGCTTATCATCCAGGATAATGTCGTCCTCGTTCTCTCCCCCCCCCCATCCACAAACAACAACAGGGATTCCAGAAACTTTTAAAGCATGCTGTTCTTGATCCTCCTTCGCCCCGACACCATCCTCCTCTGACTCCTCTTCAGACTCCTGTTGTTGACTTGTCTCAGATGGAGTAGCCCCCCTGGGAATTCATCCAGCATTGCGACTTCCTCATCTTCCTGCTCCTGCTCCTCGACGGCTTGATCAATGACACGATGCAATGCACGCTCCAGAAAGCAGGCTAAAGGTACGATGTCACTGATGGCGCCCTGGCTGCGACTGACCAGTTTGGTGATCTCATCAAATGGCCTCAGAAGTCTGCATGCATCGCGCATGAGCAGACACTGGCACAGTGAAAAAAAAACAAGATCCCCAGAACCTGTCCTGCCGCAGAGTTTATACAGGTAGTCATTAACTGCATGTTTCTACTGGAGCAGCCTATCAAGCATATACAAGGTGGAGTTCCATCGCGTCGGGCAGTCACAAATCAGCCGTCTGACGGGCAGGTGGTGTCGCCGCTGAATGTCAGCAAGGCGAGCCATGGCCGTGGAGGTTCTTATAAAATGGCCAGAGATTTTCCTGGCCTGCCACAAGAAGTCCTGGTCCCCGGGGTATTTGGCAATGAATCACTGCACGACTAAGTTCAGGACATGTTGTATTCACGGCACCTGTGCCATTTTGCTCTGTTTCAGCGCGCTCAGCAGATTGGCACCGTTGTTGCACACCACTTTACCAACTGTCAAATTTAGCAGGGTTAGCCACTGATCTGCCTGTGAATGCAAAGCTGAAAGGAGTGCAGGATCGGTGTGGCTCTTGGCTTCCAGGCACAACAGCTGCAGCACAGCATGGCAATCTCTCACCTGGCACGTCTAATAGGTTCTGGGGATCTTGGGGGAGGCGCAGCGGAAGAGACGGTAGCATCGGAAAAGGAGGAGTCAGCCGGGGAGGAGAGGGAGGATGGAGTAGGAGGAGGAGAAGAAAAGGCAGACCTGCATGCAATCCATGGCGGTAACACCAAATCTACACGGGTGCCACGGGTTGCATGCTTGACGGCCGTCAGAAGGTTCACCCAGTGGGCAGTAAAAGTTATGTACCTTCCCTGCCCGTGTTTGCTAGACCACGTGTCTGTGGTCAGATGTATCTTGGCACAGACACTGTGTGCCAGAGATACATTCACTTGCTGCTGAAAGGGGCCATATAGCTCTGGGATGCCCTTCTGGAAGAAATATTTTCTTCCAGGATCTTCCGTTGCGGTGTTTTAATGGCCACAAATTTTCTAAAGGCCTCCGAGTCCACCAGTTTATATGGCAGTAGTTGGCGGGCTAGCAGTGTAAGCTGACCACGGCATAGAAGGGGTTTGTGTTTAAGTGAGACCATTGAGTCCCCGCTCTGCTGTGGCAGGGACTTGATGTTTCAGAAGACAGCCCGATGCTGTGCAGAGTGATTATAGTGGATGGCACTCCTTGTATAGCTGTTGGTGCTTAGTGGGAATAATCAATTTGAAATAGGAAGAAAACAATGCACTCGTATTTTCAGATGATTATAGATAATTCATTTATTGTCCATCCCAAAATTGGATCTTTTGAATAATGGCCAATGCTTCGGTCCACTAGGACCTTTGTTCACAGCCTTATGTCACGGCCATGGTCATGGTCGTGACTCCTGAACCGCATGCGGTTGTCAGCGGTTTGGTCTGTTGTCAATCACAGGTGAGGGCTGTGGTATTTGCCTCACCTGTGGTTGCCGCTGGCAACAGTATTTATGTGGCAGCATAGCAGCCTGAGCTGTATCCTTGCAGCTTGCTATGTTGTGCATGCGGTTGCACTTGGCTTGTGTGTTTATGTATGCACTTTGTATGTCTGGTGTGCACGAGGTCTTATGTTAGGTGTGCACTGTGACATTTCCCTTCACTGTGGCTGTCCCTGGCAACGTTTGGTTTATGTACATGTGGTGGCAGTGTCTCGGCCTTCTGGCTGACTCCCAGGACATGGTTGCCACCCATGTCGTTGCCTGCGGTAACAGCTGCAGTGTGTTGTGCATTTGGACACTTCCCCTTTAAGTGGTTTCACTTCCCTGGTTAGTCTTGGAAGGGTTAATTCCCTCTCATTGTGTGTCTGTGTGGGTGTGGCCACTTTGGGCTATATAGCTTCTTTGGATATCAGAAGCTGAGGGGGTTCTTCAGCCATGCTTTGCTGGAGACACCCTCCTGGTAATTCCATCTGCCAGTGGGGGCCACCCTTGTGGTCATAAACAAATTGTTATAAATTGTGATTGTTATGTATTATTTATACAAGATGTTATGAGGATGTGTTTGTGTGTCATGTCTATTGTTTGCAGTGTATGGTTTCCTGGTGTCCTGTGTGGTGTGTGTGCTCTATCAATTGTGTTTGTGGACAGCAGCACTGATACTTGGGTCCCGGGCTCTGTGTCTGTGGCAGGTAGGTGTTTGTACTTGTCGCTCTTACCTGCCATTGCCATATCACTGTTCTAGTTTCCCCTGTCTTTATAGTTTGGCCATCTTTAGACTCCTGTTTCTCCATGTCCAGGAGGAACAGGTAGTCTACCCAGCTCCTAGCCTAGGGAGCATGAGCCCTCCTACCTTCAAGGTCGGCTCATGTCGCTAGGAGTTAGGGTCAGAATAGGGAAGCAATAGGAGGTGACCTGCTCCCTAGTTCTGTCTTCCTGGCCGAGTCATGATTACCATCCTCTGTCATCGCACGGCTGAGGGTTTTCCCCATACTCAGCCGTGACACCTTAGCGTTGTGGATCAGGAGATGTCGGGAGGACAGTCCTCCCGACATCTCCTGGTCCACAACGCTAAGGCCTCTTTCACACTTGCGTTGTCCGGATCCGGCGTGTACTCCACTTGCCGGAATTACATGCCGGATCCGGGAAAAACTCAAGTGTACTGAAAGCATTTGAAGACTGATCCGTCTTCAAAATGCTTTCAGTGTTACTATGGCAGCCAGGACGCTATTAAAGTCCTGGTTGCCATAGTAGGAGCGGGGAGCGGTATACTTACAGTCCGCGCGGCTCCCGGGGCGCTCCAGAATGACGTTAGAGCGCCCCATGCGCATGGATGACGTGCCATGTGATCACATCATCCATGCGCGTGGGGCGCCCTGACGTCACTCTGGAGCGCCCCGGGAGCCGCACGGTAATTATGCTGCTCCCCGCTACACTTTACCATGGCTGCCAGGACTTTAGCGTCCCGGAAGCCATGGTAACCATTCAGAAAAAGCTAAACGTTGGATCTGGCAATGCGCCGAAACGACGTTTAGCTTAAGGCCGGATCCGGATCAATGCCTTTCAATGGGCATTAATTCCGGATCCGGCCTTGCGGCAAGTCTTCAGGATTTTTGGCCGGAGCAAAAAGCGCAGCATGCAGTGGTATTTTCTTCGGCCAAAAAACGTTCCGTTATGGAACTGAAGATATCCTGATGCATCCTGAACGGATTTCACTCCATTCAGAATGCATTAGGATAAAACTGATCAGGATTCTTCTAGCATAGAGCCCCGACGACGGAACTCTATGCCGGAAGAAAAGAACGCAGGTGTGAAAGAGCCCTAAGGCCGTGAACAAGGTCCTAGTAGACCGAAACGTTGGCCATTATTCAAAAGATCCAATTTTGGGATGGACAATAAATGAATTATTTATAATCATCTGAAAATACGAGTGCCGTGGTTTCTTCCGATGCCGTGCAGAGGCTGCCCAATGCCTTGCAACTGCCTTCTACTGGAGCCGAGGAGATCCAACCTCAGGCTGGGTCTCCTAGGCAACCTGTTTGTGTACTACTCACTGTATTACAGGAACAGGCAATGCATTACAATATAGATGTATTGTAATGCATTGCAGAGGGGATCAGAAGTGAACATTAGAAATAAAGTAAAGAAAAAAAATTGCTAAAAAGGTGTTTTTTTGATAAAGTAATAAAATTAATAAAGTAAAAAAAGAAAAAAAAACACCCCTTTCCCCTTATTTTATAATAAAAAATAGAAAAAACCCTGAGTCTGTAGTGACCGGCTATATAAATATATCACATGATCCACCCTGTCCGATAAATACCATCATTTTTTTAAAATAAAAACAATGTAAAAAAAAAGCCACTTTTGTCACCTTACATCACAAAAAGTGCAACACCAAGTGATCAAAAAGGTGTATGCCCGCCAAAATAGTATGAATCTAACCGTCACCTCATGAGCCCCTACCTAAGACAATCACCCAAAAAAAAAAAAAAAATATGGCTCAGAATATGGAGACACTAAAAAATGCTGGTATTGTGTAAAACTTAAGTAAATAAAAAAAAGTTTAAGTATCGCCGCTTCCGTAAGAACCTGATCTATAGAAATATCACATGACCCTAACCCCTCAGGTGAACGGTGTAAAAAATGCCATTTTTTGTCACCTTACATCACAAAAAGCGTAATAGCAAGCGATGAAAAAGTCATATGCAGCCCAAAATAGTGCCAATAAAACCGTCATCTCATCCCGCAAAAAAAAGGACCCTACCTAAGATAATCGCCCAAAAACTGAAAAAACTATGGCTCTCAGAATATGGAGACATTAAAACATGATTTTTTTTATTTATTTCAAAAATGATATTATTGTGTAAAACTTACATAAATAAAAAAATAGACATATTAGGTATCGCCACGTCCGTAACAACCTTCTCTATAAAAATATCACATGACCTAGCCACTCAGGTCAATACCGTAAAAAAAATTTTTTAACGCTGTAAAAAAAAACATTTTTTGTCACCTTACATCTCAAAAAGTGTAATAGCAAGCGATCATAAAGTCATACGCACCCCAAAATAGTGCCAATCAAACCGCCATCTCAACTCGCAAAAATCATACCCTACCCAAGATAATTGCCCAAAAACTAAAAAAAAACGATGGCTCTCAGACCATAGGCGTGCACAGCCTATTGCATTAGGGTGTGCACCCTAAAGCACAAACACACACGCCCCGCACACGTGTGTATGTACAGGCTGGGTCTCACCCTAGCGCTGTCGTGACTCTGCCTCTGCGCCTAGGAACAATATATAGGGGGGCACATAAGATACCACAGTCAAAAATGGGGGGTCACTAATAATTTTCACCACTTAATCACACTACTGAAAAAACCCGAAATAAGTATATATAAATAAGATTACAAAATACGAGAGTATTGCGGTATGCAGGGATATTTTTTTATTGTACTATCCTAATACTTAAAAGACAAGCTTTCAAGAGTTTTGCTTTCTTCCTCGGTATTGCTTCAGACCTGAGAAAGAGAGAAACACTCTCCAAAACTTTTTTTTAGAGTTTAAAGCAGTTTCAGCAATATAATAAAATAATTTACTTACAAAAGAAGCTGTTCAGTCGTCTGCTGTGCCGTCCTCTGCTTGCTTCCGCGGATCTTCCCCTGCTTTCAGTCTCTCCTCAGTGCGCAGGTGCACTATTATGGGGGATCTGTGGATGATGCCTTGTTTGGGGGATCTGTGGATGATGCACTGTTATGGGGGATCTGTGGATGACGCACTGTTATGGGGGATCTGTGGATGACGCACTGTTATGGGGGATCTGTGGATGACCCACTGTTATGGGGGATCTGTGGATGACCCACTGTTATGGGGGATCTGTGGATGACCCACTGTTATGGGGGATCTGTGGATGACCCACTGTTATGGGGGATCTGTGGATGACCCACTGTTATGGGGGATCTGTGGATGACCCACTGTTATGGGGGATCTGTGGATGACCCACTGTTATGGGGGATCTGCGGATGATACACTGTTATGGGGGCATCTGTGGATGACACACACTGTTATGGGGGACCTGTGGATTACATATGACTTAGGAGGGCTATCAGTGGATATTATGCAGGGGGTTATATAACTGAGGGGTATCAGGGTAAATTATACATGGGGTAATATAACCAAGGAGTATCAGGGTAAATTATACATGGGGTAATATAACTGAGGAGGGCTATCAAGGATATTATACAGGGGTAATATAAGTTATATTACCCCTGTATAATGTCCCCTGATAGCCCTTCTCAGTTATGTTACCCCTGTATAATAATGTCCCCTGATACCCCTTAGTTATATTACCCTGTATAATAATGTACACTGATACCCCTTAGTCATATTACCCTGCCCTGTATAATTTAACCTGATACCCCTCAGTTATATTATATAACTGAGGGGTATCAGGGTACATTATACAGGGGTAATATAACTGAGGAGGGCTATCAGGGACATAATACAGGGGTGAGGGGTAAGAAAAGTTATATTACCCCTGTATAATGTCTGATAGTAGCCTAGCCCTCCTCAGTTATATTACCCCTCATGTACCCTGATACCCCTCAAATATATTATATCAGGGGTATCAGGGTAATAAATGGGACAACAGAGGAGGCATAGCACTGTGGGACAGGGGGTTACAAAGGTACATACTTCTTTTTTTATCAGCCCTCACCTCCTTGCAGGCGCACTAGGTACACACAGATGCAGTGTGACGTGACGTTACGTGACGTCAACTCAGCCTGCGCCGCCTATGTGAATACTAGCCGCCGCCCACCCACAGCCAGGTATTGTAAATTAATTTACAGTGTGGCGGGCGGCGGCAGCATAACAGACAGGGGAATCAGCAGCGGGCAGTGAGCATGGAGGTGACTATTAGGGTGTGCCCAGGCACACCCGGCACACCTCGTGCGCATGCCTATGTCTCAGACTATGGAGACAATAAAACAGATTTTTTTGTTTCAAAAATGAAATCATTGTGTAAAACTTACATAAATAAATAAAGAGTAAACATATTAGATATCGCCGCGTCCATAATAACCTGCTCTATAAAAATATCACATGACCTAACCCCTCAGGTGCATACCGTATAAAAATAAAAACTGTGTAAAAAAAGCAATTTTTTGTCACCTTACATCACAAAAAGTGTAATAGCATGCGATCAAAAAGTTATATGCACACCAAAATAGAACCAATCAAACCGTCCTCTCATGGTGGTGATGACGTGATGACGTAGTGGACGTCGCGCTCCCGGCTTTCCCCGCTGCTCAGCTACCCCGCTGCCGCTTCGATTATGCTGGCGTCTTTGTGCCGAATCCTCCATCTACCCTCTCTGCGACCGGGACCGTGTGATCAGCGCTGTTGAACCGTGGCGCTGTTGCCTTTTGCCCAAGCCTGCCACGCTGCTGCTATCGGCTGTCGGGTTCGGATGTGGGGGCTGCCTCCGGCTCTTTGTCGATTCTGCCATTCCTGGTTTTGCCGCTCCTGCGGCTCCTGCCTCCTTTCTTGCCCTCCATGTCGCTGTGAACAGTTTGCTGTCTGGAGGTTTTTTTTCCTTTACCCCCGTGGAGCGTGCCTCCGGTTCCTGCCTGATCTGCTACCTCCCTTTCTGGTGTCAGTGAGTAGCCTCTGTGTTCCCCCTACCTGTGTTCCCCCTACCTGTGTTCCCCCTATCTGATGGTTTGTTGGAGAAGACGATAAGCTTCTCTCCTCTAGTGACTAACCTCCTCATGACTGCTGACTCCAACTAACCTTGAACGGAGTTTGACTCAGTTGCATATGATTACAACAAAGTGAACTTTAAAGTTTAAAGTATAAGGTGGAGGGGAAAAAAAAAAAAAAAAGAATAAGAGGAGAAAGAGTATAAAGAAGAGTGGACACAAAAAAAAAAAAAAAAGGGGGGGAGCGAAAAAAAAAAAAAATAGGAAAAAAAAAAGAAAAAAAAAAAAAAAGGAGAAGAAAAACAGAACTAAGAAGTAGGCACTAAAAAAAAAAAAAGGGGAAGGGGGATAAGGAAAAAGGAAAAAAGAAAAAGAAAAGGAAAAAAAAAAAAAAAAAAGAGAAAGAAGAAGAGCCAAGAAGAAAAGATATATATTTAAAGGAGAGAAGGAGGCGGAATAAGGGGAAAAAAAAACAAATAAATATTCCAAAAAAAAAATATAATAAAGAGGAATAAAGAGGAATAAGATATGGGCCCAAAAGCCTTTAGGCGTTCGACTGATCTATCAGGTCAGAAACACGGGTCCAGAACTACTGAACCAACAAAACTGGACCAGTTTCTGAAATCCCCAAGGGTCAATACGAGGGGCGGACAAAAGGAATTTTTTGAAAAAAAAAATTATGAATCAGAGGTAACTGAGCGAGAAATACAAAAAGGCGCTAGATACCCTGAAGAGGAAGATGGAATAATGGGGGAAGCTATCCCTAATGACAACTCTTCCCCGCTGGAAGAAATACTCCTAGCGGTTAAACAGAACGGGGATTTAATACAGGTGGTTACAACCCAACTTGGATCTATTCAAGTTGATGTGGGACTAATAAAAGATGAATTGTCCAAAATGCGAGACAGAGTCAACACCCTTGAAAGTTCCGTCACCCTTATACAGAAGGAATCCAAAAAAATAAATACGGAAGTTTCTATACTTAAAGTGGAAAATAATCTCCTGAAGAAAAAGGTAGTGGACCTGGAGGATAGGTCACGAAGATACAACGTGAGAATAATAGGGATTCCAGAGGGTGAGGAAGGAAAAAATCCAACTGAATTTGTACAGAAATTAATTCTTGAGAACTTTGGTAAAGAGTCATTTTCTCCTCTTTTTATGATTGAGAGAGCTCATCGGGTCCCAGGAGGAAAACCAATTCCAGGGAGACAACCTCGGACAATCCTTGCTAAGTCATTGACTACAGGGGACAGAGATGTCCTCCTGAGAAGGGCGAGGGAATCCTCACCGGTTGTGTATAACGGGATTAGACTGGCCTTTTTTCCTGATTTTTCGAAAGAAATACAAGAAAAGAGACGCACATTCATGACTGTTAAAAAGAAGCTAAGAGAAAGGGATATTAAATATTCTCTTATATTCCCGGCCAAATTGCGGATTATTTTTGAAGATAAAACCCTTTTTTTTGATACCTCAGAAGAAGCCGCGGATTGGATTGAGCGAAACAATCGATGACCCAATTGGGTTACGATCTGGCGGGAATAATTAGTATTATAAGGGGCTCATACCCCTAAAATGTAGTTTTCTTTGCTTCATAATGGCGGTGTGGGGGTGGTTGAGTGGGGGGAGGGTCGAGGGTTGGTCATAGGAAAGAAATCTACTACAATATGTGGTGGATTGCCTGTGGGAGGGGGGTGAGGGGGGGGGGGGTTGGGTTGTGGTGCGTCAAAGTGGGTGTGGTTCCCCTTTTTTCAGTTTATTATTTTCTTTTTTTTTTTCCTCTTGTTTCCTCCTTTTTCCCTCTCTCCTGATCTTCCATTTAACCATTGTTGATGACGATGATTAGAATTTTTTCTTGGAATGTACGTGGTTTGGGGGAGAGAGGTAAGAGACAAGCGGTTTTTGACTTGACTCAGGCCCATCTACCAGCAATAGTATGCCTGCTAGAGACCCATCTTACTGAGGAGACCACTAGAGTGGTCGACAGGGGATGGGCTGTGCATACGTATCATTCTACCCTCTCCAACTACTCGAGAGGTGTTACGGTGTTGATACATAGACTTATTGACTTCGTTTGTGAGGCATCCTCTGTCGACCAACAGGGGAGATTTATTTTTTTATATTGCAGGTTAGGGGGAGAGTTATGTATTTTGGCCTTTGTCTATATCCCTCCGCCATTTTCTCTTCTGGTTTTTAATTCTCTTCTATTATTCATGGATAAATGGCCAGAATGTCCAACATTGATTATTGGTGATTTTAACTGTGTCATCGATCCTCTATGTGACAGGGTCTCTATGAGTGCTAGGAGTGACAGCCCGGTCCAGGGGTCTCCCCTCGCACGGTTTTGTCTGGAGGCTGGATTTGAGGATGCTTGGGAGTCTCTGGGACAGGGGAAAAGGGTTTTTTCATGCTTTAGTAAAGCAGGCAAATCATTGTCCAGAATAGACCTAGTACTGATAAATAGCAAATATGTGAAACTGATAAAACAAATGAAATATGAAACAAGGTCAATATCTGATCACTCCCCGTTAGTACTTGAATTATGCTTCTCTCAGGAAAGATATACACCAAAACCTCCCTTTAGACTAAACCCTTACTGGTTATCAGTTATAAAGACACATGAAATAATTCGAAATGAAATAGGCCGATTCTGGGATATTAATTACGGCTCAGCAAAAATTCAAGTGGTATGGGATACCTTTAAGGCATACATGAGGGGATTGATGGTTAGTAATATCACGAATCTTAGAAGGGAATATGGAAAAAAACAGAGAAATCTAGAAAAACATGTAATCTCAGCGACAGAATCCTTCCATATAAATAAGACGGAGAATAATAGGGAAAATATGCAAAAAGCCACACAAATATATGCTAATTTTTTACTGGATAAAGCTCAACAGAATCTCTTCTTTAAAGGGCAAAAATATTTTACAGAGTCTGGGCGACCCGGTAAGCTCCTCTCCAGAGTAATCTCCAATCAACAACCTAAAAAACATATAGACAAGGTTCGAGTGAGGGATGGTAGAATAGTTACTGGACAGGGTCCGGTGGAGAAGGCCTTTTTTGATTATTTTCTTGATCTGTATAAGGGTCCATTCACACGTCCTGTTTTTTTCCATCCTGAAAAACGGTCCGTTTTTTGCGGATCCGTTGTTCCTGAAAATGTTTCCGTATGTCATCCGTTTTTTGCGGATCCGCAAAAAACGGGAGCATGTATACATTTCAATAATCAAATAAAGTTGTTTGGATTTCTTTGAAAAAAAATTGGAAAAAAAAAAAAAAAAAAAAAAAAAAAAAAATTTGTTATGTGTTTCCAGGAACGGAATCCGCAAAAAACGGATGACATACGGAATGACATCCGAATGTCATCCGTTTTTTGCGGATCCATTGACTTTGTATTGTACCAGGATCCGATTTTTCAGGACAAGAATAGGACATGTTTTATATTTAAACGGACATGCGGAACGGAACAACGGAAACGGACAGCACACATTGTGCTGTCCGATTTTTTCCAGGACCCATTGAAAATGAATGGGTCCAGATCTGGTCCTGATCTGTTCCTGAAAAAACGGAACAGATCAGGAAAGAAAAAACGGACGTGTGAATGGACCCTTAGGCTGATTCTAATATTACAGATGATAAGATAGATTTCTATCTAGATAGGATCAACTTTTCAACTATCACTGAGATGCAAAAGAAAGCATTAGAATTGGAGGTCTCAATTCAGGAACTTGAAGGAGCTATTAAATTAGGTTCAGCTAATTCTACTCCTGGTTCAGACGGGTTTCCATATAAATTTTATAGTAAATATGGGGACTGTATTTTTCCTAGATTATTGGAGGTCTTTGCTGAATCAATGGAGGATGGGAGGTTGCCAGATTCAATGATGGAGGCTACAGTGATACTAATTCCAAAAAAAGGCAAGGACCCTCTAGATTTAGAATCTTATAGACCAATTTCACTGCTTAATGCAGATGTAAAGCTTTTGGCGAGGGTCCTTGCTACAAGGCTCTCTGGGGTCATCTCCTCCATAGTCCATCCCGATCAGAGCGGTTTTATTAAAAATAAGGGTACACATCATAATATACATCGGCTCTTTTCTAATATCCAGGCCCCTGGGGGGACCGCCCGCTCCATCCTGTCATTGGATGCCTCTAAGGCCTTTGACAGGGTGGAGTGGCGTTTCCTCTGGAAGGTTCTTGTTAGGATGGGCTTTGGAGAGAGGTTTATACGTACTCTTAGGTTATTGTATGGATCTCCAAGGGCTAAATTGAGTCTTAATGGAATTTTGAGTAGTAGTATCGAGTTAAACAGAGGCACCCGTCAGGGCTGCCCATTATCTCCCTTATTATTTGATATATATATCGAACCCCTTGCGATGGCCATCAGGCAGGACGATCAGGTTAAAGGATTTGGTACGCTAGGAACACAAGATCGCATCTCATTATATGCAGATGATGTTCTGTTTTTTATAGATCATACGGAAACCACTCTCCCTAGGATTATTCAAATGGTTAAATTATTTGGTGAGGTGTCTGGTCTTCTTATAAACTGGGCCAAGACCAGTCTGCTCCCAATAGACCCCCTGCCACAGAAAGAGGCTCCTGTTACACAGTTGGATATTGTTGATACTTTTCAATATTTGGGTTTGACTATATCGTCTCGGGTTGAAAACTTTGTAGAACTTAATTTGATCCCCATAATGGTAAAGATCAGAGCTAAAATAGGAATCTGGCTGAAACTTCCCCTATCTAGAGCTGATCGAGTTTCACTAGTTAAAATGGTGATACTACCACAATTTCTTTATGTGCTCAGGAATACACCTATTTGGATACAAGACAAACATTTTAAACTTATGGAGAGACTAATTAATGATTTAATATGGGGAAGAAAGCGAGTTCGAATTAAGTTGGAGTATTTGTATAAATCAGTGGAGTGCGGGGGTTTAAATCTCCCCTACTTTAAGGGGTACTTTATTGCAGCCCAGCTATTGAGATGCTATGAATCAGAGCATAGCGCACTACTGGGGAAGTTGGTAACTAGTCACGCCCACAATAACATTTTTTCCTTGTTGGAATCTGGCCTATTGAAGAGTTATGAGCAAGGCTATAGAGAGACTATAAAACTACTCCTTAAGGTGTGGGCTATAACTAGGACATGGTTGAAGGTTAAGGGTTCACTCACATTTACGCCTCTTTGGCATAATTTGCATTTACAAAGGCTGGATGAAATTGCAGCTGACACATTTTGGCAGAAGAATAAAATTTTATATATTTCACAGGTAGTTAAAGATAGAGAAATTAAACCCTATATAGAAATGACACAAAATATAAAAAATCTTTCATGGTTTAGGTATTTCCAATTGCGTTCTGTATTATCTAGTTTGGATGATAAGCGGATGTTGGATATAGATAATTTATCCTTTCTGAATGATTGGGTAGGGGGTACATTTTCTAGAATAAAAATTTCAAATATATATAAGTTATTACTTAAGGTACGGTTTAGTGACATACACTCACCAGGACAAAAAGCGTGGGAGGTGGATTGTCCGAATGTACAAATAGAAGGGTGGGAGAATATTTTTGGGAATCTATCTTCACTATCTCAGAACTTTAACCATGTCCTGATACAATTTTATATCTGCCACAGATTATATATTACTCCATTGTGGATGAATAAATGCGGGCTAAGAGACACGTCCAACTGTCCCAAATGTGATACTGTAGGAGCAGACTTTCTCCATATGATATGGACCTGTCCAGAACTTATAAACTACTGGAATGGTATCAATAACTGTATTATGTGTAAACTAAAAATTCGAATTCCTTTTGAACCACAAGTATTTGTTCTCAATGATCTCTACAAATTAAAAAATCATAACCATCAAAAGATTCTCCTGAGTAGAGTACTGATGTTGGCTAGAGTTTTGATCAGCCGTACCTGGTTTGCCCGATCCACTCCAGACATAAACACATGGATAAATTTAATTGATAAGGTAAAGGACTACGAAAATTTTTTATATAGACGGAGGGAAAATGAATAGGAGTAGGATATGGGGTGGTTGGAGGTCTGGTTAGTTGAGATCAAGTTGTTTCATATATAGGGGTCCTACTTTGACGCACCACAAACTGGGAGGGAGGGAGGGGAGGGTTTTCTAAATACCATGAAAAGATGAGTGAAATATATTTATATATAATTACTCGGGTCACTAAGAATTGAGAGATTGTAAAAACTTTTTTATTGCAAATGTTTTGTAGTTTTCCCAATAAACAAATTAAAAAAAAAACAAAAAAAAAAAACGTCCTCTCATCCCGAAAAAAATGAGCTGTAAAAATGAAACAAATAATTTAAAAAAGTAGTCAGATTTAGTATTGTTGCGTCTGTGACAACCTGCTCTCTTGCCTCATAAAAAGTGAAAAAAGTGTAATATAGAGCAACCAAAAATCATATGTACCCTGAAATAGTACCCACAAAACTGACACCTTATCCAGTAGTTTCCAAAATTGGGTCACATTTTTGGAGTTTCTACTGTAGGGGTGCATCAGGAGGGCTTCAAATGGGACATGGTGTCAAAAAAACTGTCCAGCAAAATTTGCCTTCCAGAAAAACGTATATGGCATTCCTTTCCTTCTGCGCCCTGCCGTGTGCCCATACAGCAGTTTATGACCACATATGGGGTGTTTCTGTAAATTACAGAATCAGGGCCATAAATATTGAGTTCTGTTTGGCTGTTAACCCTTGCTTTGTAACTGAAAAAAATTATTAAATTGGAAAATCTGCCAAAAAAGTGAAATTCTACCATTTCATCTCTATTTTCCATTAATTCTTGTGGAGCACCTAAAGGGTTAACAAAGTTTGTAAAATCAGTTTTGAATACCTTGTGGGGTGTAGTTTCTGAAATAGGGTCACTTTTTTGGAGTTTCTACTCTAGGGGTGCATCAGGCCGGCTTCAAATGGGACTTGCAAGCTTAAAATTTCCAAAAAACCATATGGCGTTCCTTTCCTTCTGCACAATTCCGTGTGCCCGTACAACTGTTTACGACCACATATGGGATGTTTCTGTAAACTACAGAATCTAGGCCATAAATATTGACATTGTTTGGATGTTAACCCTTGCTTTGTAACTGGAAAAAAATTATTAAAATGTAAAATCTGCCAAAAAAGTGAAATTCTAAAATTTCATATCTATTTTCCATTAATTCTTGTGAGACACTTAAATGGTTAACAAAGTTTGCTAAATCAGTTTTGAATACCTTGAGGTGTGTAGTTTCTAAAATGGGGTCACTTTTGTTTGGAGTTTCTACTCTAGGGGTGCATCAGGGGGGCATCAAATGGGACATGGTGTCAAAAAACTAGTCCAGCTAAATCTACCTTCCAAAAACCGCATGGCATTCCTTTCCCTTGCCGTGTGTCCGTACAGCAATTTACGACCACATATGGGGTGTTTCTGTAAACTACAGAATCAGGGCGATAGATATTGAGTTTTGTTTGGCTGTTAAGCCTTGCTTTGTAACTGGAAAAAATGGATTCAAATGGAAAATCTGCCAAAAAAGTGAAATTTTATCTCTATTTTCCATTAATTCTTGTGGAACACCTAAAGGGTTAACCACAAAAACCTGGGGCAGAGTCAATGTTTCCCTGTTTTGTGGTTAATCAGGATATGTTGTATTGGGTAAACCAACTACAGGGTAAGCCTTTTGAACAGTTGGTGGTCCCCAAGGCTTATCGCAAGCTTGTGTTAGATCTAGGCCACCAACACATTCTCTGTGGTCACCTGGTGCTGCAGAAAACTCAGGATCATATTCTATAGCGGTTTTACTGGCCCAGCATATTCAAATAAGTGGAAGAGTTTTGTAGTTTTGCCCGGCCTGCCAGATAACTAGCCCCCAGCCACATTTCCGTAGTCCCCTAGTACCTCTCCCGATTATCAAAGTACCGTTTGACTGAATAACTATGGACCTCATAGGCCCAGTACCAAAGTCCGCCAAAGGGCATCAATAAATCTTAGTCATTCTAGACTACACCACTCGGTACCTGGAGGTGGTGCCACTGTGACATATCTCAGCCAAAATCATAGCTAAGGAGTTAATGGAGATGTTTTCCCAAGTGGGACAACTTAAAGAGGTTCTGACTGACCAAGGGACCCATTTCTTGTCCAAGGTGATGAGGGAACTCTATAAATAAGTGCACATAAAACAACTACGGACATCTGTTTACCATCCTCTAACTGACGGTCTGGTAGAACAGTTTAACCAAACATTAAAAAATATGTTAAAAAAGGTAGTGTCTAAAGATGGGAAGGACTGGGACCTCCTTCTGCCCTGCTGCTATATGGAAGACATCCTCACGGTCTCTTGGTGGAAACAGCAACCCACGCCACAGAAAAGTGTTATTGAGTACGTTACCAAGATGCAAGGTCGGATAGAGACAATGTTGCCTCTTGTTAGGGAGAATATGGAGGCAGCTCAGCGAGCCCAGAGTCGGGTCTATAATCGGCAGGCTTGGTTCCGGATCTTAAACCCAGGTGATCAGGTTTTGGTTCTGGTGCCGACCGTGGACAGTAAGTTCCTGGCTAGGTAAAGGGGCTCTACGAGGTATTCGAGAAAATTAGAGATGTAAACTACTAGGTGCACTAGCTAGGGCGGCGAAAGGCAGAGCATGTTTACCATGTGAATTTACTCAAACCGTGGAAAGATAGGGAAACCTGTACAGAAGACAGCCAGCGGCCAGGTTTTCTAGGAGAAGAGGTACCATCCCCTCTGTCTGATGCCACAGTAAAAATTGCTGACAGCCTCTCTTCTAAACAGACTCAGGAGGCCAGGGAGTTTGTTAGTCAGAACACGGATGTGTTCTCGGACCTCCCTGGACACACTTCCATAATCCAGCATGACATTGTCACTGAGCCTCAGGCAAATGTCTGATTAAAACCATACCGGGTTCTTGAGGCTCGGCGACAAGCCATATAGGAGGAAGTGCAGCTAATGTTTCAGCTAGACGTCATTGAGGAGTCAAAAAGTGAGTGGGCCAGTCCTCTAGTATTGAAACCCAAGCCAAACAGGACGTTGAGGTTTTGTAATGACTTTCAAAAACTTAACAAGGTTTCCAAGTTCAATGTGTATCCCATGCCCCGGGTGGATGAGCTCATCGAGAGGTTAGGACAAGCCCAGTATTTTTCTGTTTTGGACTTCACAAAAGGGTACTGTCAGGTGCACTAAACGGAGGCTGCCAAAGAGAAAACTACCTTCATCACGCCTGAGGGTCTGTATCAATATAAGGTCTTACCCTTTGGTCAGCATGGCGCCCCCACCACTTTTCAGCGACTAATGTACATTGTGCTTCATCCACATCTTCAGCTTACCTGGACGATATCATCATCTACAGTACAGACTGGGAAAGTCACCTACCCAAAGTGCACGCTGTAGTGGACTCCATTCGGAAAGCTGACCTAACCGCTAACCCCAAAAATTTTGCGATAGTATTAGAAGAGACTAAGTACCTGGGGTATGTCATTGGGTGCGCAGTCATGAAACCACAAGTGAACAAAATAGAGGCGATAAGGAATTGGCCCGGACCTGTAACAACTAGACAAATAAAGTCATTTCCTGGGAATGGTGGGTATTACATGAGGTTTGTTCCCCACTTTGCTACTCTAGCTGCACCCTTGACAGGACTCTTAAAGGGACACAAATCAACGATGGTTCGCTGGGATGATCGGGCGGAAGAGACTTTCTCTGCTTAAAGTCGGCCCTGTGTGGGTCCCTGATTTTGGTGACGCCCGACTTCAAAAGGGAGTTTATAGTACAGACCAATGCCTCAGTGCTGTATTTTCTCAGGAAGTTAACGGTGAGGAGCATCCTGTTGAGTTCCTCAGCCGTAAGCTCACCCTAGCCGAGACCCGGTATACTATAGTGGAGAGAGAGTGCCTGGCTATCAAGTGGGCACTAGAATCTCTCCGCTATTAATTATTGCAGATAAAAAATTCCGCCTGGTGACTGACCACTCCCCTCTCAAGTGGATGAGCCAGGCCAAGTACAAAAATGCCCGGGTCACCCGATAGTTTCTCTCCCTACAAAACCTTAAGTTTTCGGTGGAACACAGGGCAGGCCCATTACAGGGAAACGTGGATGCCCTGTCCCGGGTACACTGTCTGGCATGTGACACAGTGAGAGGTTTGGTCTGGGAAAACAGATATTTTACTCCCAGCATGTGATGCTGGACTGATTTACAGCCAGATGAGGTCAAATACCGGACCGGATTTTATGTGCCGGTCTGGGTTTTGGCAGCACCTGGCTGTCCTTAAATAGGCAGCTAGGCTCAGAAGCGAGGCCTCTGTGTTAGGATCTGGGTGCCTTGTGTCTGGATGAAGGCTTACTACCTGTTTGGCGTGAAAACAGGTAGGTGCTGCTATGCTCAAGGACTCTTTGAGGCAGAATTGCCCATTGGTGTGAATTACCACCAACACCACAAGGTACATTTTTGCTTGTTTATGACTGCTTGTTTTGTTACTTGCCTAAAGTGTGAATAAAACACTGAACTGTTTGATCCAATGAACTTGTTGCCTCTATACTGCATCCACTAATCCTGTCTACCAGAGCGAAACCCCACAATATTAAATTTATGGATAATAAAATCTGAGATTGTTATTGATGTTGTAACCAACACTCCCCCCCCCCCCCCCCCCCCCCCCCCCACACACACAATCTTTGCATTGCACAATGAATCCTGCCATGAGGATTGTGTTCCAGCTGAATGTAAAGGCTCAGGTGTAAGGATTTTTTTAGGAAACAGTTTGAAATGTTGGCTGAAAGAGATTTTCCAGGATCAACACTTTGATCTTTAGATATATTAAAGGGAATGTGCCATAAGAAAATTACCTATCTATATAAAAAAAAAATGTACATACATGCAGTTTTCACAATGGCCACTTTACCTAAAATATATCAAGACTTTCTGTCTTTCGAGAGCAGTTACATGGGCCATAGACAGAACGGACAGGAGCTGATCCCATTCGATGTCTGTTAGAGTTTTTCTAGGTGTGCTCAGTGAGTAGATGAGTTGGGAGGACACAGCAGATGATTGTCGGGAAGGAAGCGTTTCTTTCCGACAATTGCCTGCATTTACATGACATGATCTCCTCCACAGTATTAGGAGGAGCGATTGCTAATGTCATTGCTCATTCCCATACTGACTGTTGTTTGATGGCAGCTGAGGCCGTTTACACAGCACAATCTGCTTCTGGTAAACAATAATTTTTGTGACTGTATGAATGATTTATTACCCAATGAATGGGTGTTTTGCGGTGGCACATTTACACCGGCAGATAAACGTTAATGAGCATTCCTATGAATGCTCGTTAGCAATTGTCTGTGGGATTCTTGGCCTGTGTAAAAAGGCCTTTAATTACCATTGTAAATATGCCTGTGATGATAAGATAACTTACGTTATCTGCACAGAAATCAGGAGTGACATGGAAAAATTGAAAACAATCACCCAAAAAATAAATATTTTTTTTTTATGTCAAAACATGATTTAAACAATAGGTTTTTTTTTATGACACATTCCAATTAAGGTACAAAAGGTAAGGAAGGACATATCTGTATATACCCATTAAAAGGGTATAATTATAACTTTATCTTACTCATTATCTTTCCTTTGGATAGATCATTAGCTTGGGTCCAACACCTGGGACCCCCACCAATCAGCTTTTTGAGAAGACAGCAGCGTCATGACTATTTCACTCGCCTGAGTGCGGCTCAGCCTCATTGAAGTGAATGGAGCTGAGCCGCGCCCAGGCCAGTTAAATAGTCGTGATGTCACTGGCCTTTGGGAAACAGCGAGAAGGCTATGGGGCTACTGCGAGCGCCACTGCTTTCTCAAACAGTTGATCAGCGGAGATCCAAGGTGTCGGACCTGCACAGATAGGATACTGATGATCTATCCAAAGGATAGATTATAAGCAGTAAAAAGGTGCAGAACCCCTTTAAATGGAAAACAAATGTTTTTATGATCACATGTTTAAAAAAAAATAATAATACTTTTGTACATAACTGTACCTCTTTGAAATACTAAATGATAGGTTCATCATGTTCTGAGAGTAGAGAACTAAACCTTCATAACAACTCCAATAACAACTAATCGGTAAGAAAATGTAAGTTGGATTATAACTGGTCAGATGTATTGATTCATATATGTTCATAATTATTATCATTTAAACTGCAAGTCAATGTACACTGCTTCCTCTTACACAAAAAAGGATCAATATATGATGCCTCATGAATCACGTAAAAGGAAGCCTGGGATGATGACAATACAAGTTCCTTAAAAAAAAAAAAAAGATCATAGACAATGAATACTTAAAAGTCAGATATGAAATCAGTATCATGTAATATAAATGACAGTAAATATAAAAATGGATTTCACTTTTGCTGTCTGTCTGTGCTATATGTCATCGGTTGGGAGTCATGATCTCTGACTGAATGGAAGCACAAGTTACTTCTGCAGTTCTCAGTTTAAGACATAATCTGATATCCTAGTGAGAATCGGATTAGGTTTAGGAAAAATGACTAACCCTGACACTGGACTTTTATACCTGACATGTCACTTATCACAGTCAGCTCACATTTCTTCATGTCAAATGACATGTGACCTTGTTCTAATACCAGATGTATATGTATTATTGCCACTTGTCTAGGTCTTCTATGTATTTTTAAATTCAAGAAATATGGATCATGATCATTTTCAATAACATTATTTTTAGAATGGGATTTTTTTTTTGGTCTGGTAAATGAAATATGCAACTGCAAGATTGGAAAATATGATACCATCAAACACACTAGTACATGCAGTATATGTGAATGTAGTGCCTATATTTCTCCTTCCATATGTTCCTGTACGGATGTATTCAGACATGCAGTTTTTGCTTCTCTTTTGCTTGGTGTCTAATGCAAAAATACAGCAAAGCCAAGGCATGTGTAAATTATGTGAATCAAACTCCTAGCATTTGGATTATGACTGCATTTAGATACGGCCATCAATATTTGATGAATACCCATTTCCTGGCAACCCTGCTAATCAGCTAAATGTAGGGGCCCCTTTGCTGTCTGTGCAGATACAGCACCCTACATATGGTGGTTGTTACTGCTGATTAGTCCAATTTGAAAATGGTGAAATGCAGTGCATGCAGTAAGTTATTACACTGTCTGGCCCTGGCAGAAGGATGGCAGTTGCAGAGAGAGCAGAGCCTCTAGGTGTAACGACAATGCCCCCGTTGCTCCTAGAGGCTCATTTGAATATATTCTCAGCAATGCTGGCACATATGAACATGGGACCCATCGCACATGTAACGGATCAACCAGTTTCATAGGTGCAAATATCCCCTTTAAAGGAGTTGTCTGGGTTCATAGATGAACCCGGACATATCCTCATTTTCACCCAGGCAGCCCCCCTGACTTGAGCATAGGAGCAGTTCATGCTCTGATGCTCTCCTTTGCCCTGCGCTGAATCGCGCAGTGCAAAGACATTTTCTGGAGTTCCGGTGACGAACTGCCAGCGACGTCACCGAACACACTGCTGGGCAGAAGCCTCAGCCCAACAGTGTGTTATTGTAAATAAAAGAGCCCTTGCCCTGTGCGTTCCAGCGCAGGGCAAGGGAGTGCATTGGAGCATGAAATACTCCAATTCTAACATCAGGGGGGCTGCCTGGGTGAAATTATGGGTATGTTCAGGTTCAGCTATGACCCCGGACAACCCCTTTAAGAATCTGTCAGCATATTTCCATTTGTACTATTGAAATGTGATTATTAGTTTTTTTTATTTTTTAAAAAAAAAAAAAACAATCCAGTTGTGCACCCATATTTACATCCTCCGGCTGTCACATTGTGCATGTGTAGTTAGCCCCCTGATGAGATCTAGAGGATGGGAGTGGTAGTAGCTAAGATGTTGTGTCAATGTGTACTCCCTCAGCCCGTTGCTCCTTGGGGATCGTGTAGTGAAAAGGTGTTATTTAGAATTTAGGACAGAAGTACAAGAATAAAAATCTCTTTACTAAATGCAAAATAGAATTTGTAGTCCTTCCAGTCGGTAAGGTATGGTGGCTAGCTAAGTGACAGATAATGGCACCTCTGGTGCGCTATCTTGCTGATGTCTCTCTCCTGAACTTCTGGCTAACAGCTGAAAGCTGGCACATATGTCCACTGTATAATGTGGGCTTTTTTTTGTTGGCCTAGCCTGGATGTGATCTAAAGTGATGTGTGTCTGAGCCATTTTCCCTCAACTGTAGTATGGTCTGGATAGCTATGGTTGCTGGTCACTCTGCTGACTGTAACACTGTAACTTTGCAGAATATATTTAGTGCTCCCCTCACTGCACCATGTCTCTAATCCTTCCAATTCTCAACTCCCTATCCAGCTTCCTGCAACCCCTCCCTTAGTAGAAAACAGGCCTAGCCCATTTCTGCCCAAAAGGGGGATAACAGAATGGCAATTTCCATTCTATCTAAAAATCTCTTTGACAGATACATTGCCGCCTGCTGGATAACCAGGCACAGTGTACAAAATACAATGCATAAGTTACATAGCAATGTTATTAAGGCACAATATCAAAGGACCTGGAATCAAATACACAGATGATATCCTTGGCTAGCCATTAGAGACAGTAGCAGGGTGTAGGAATGGTAGTGCCCATTCTGGGGTACTACATGTGGGCAATCCTACTTAGTGATTGACACCCTGTCCAATATGAATGCGCATACACAGATACTTGTCAAGCACTAAGTAGAATAACCACTGGATGCATAATCATAGAAAGAGCAGAGCTTTTCCCGTAAAATCATATATCAATCTGCTTAGTTCCTTCTGCTCTATACGCTGCTCCTTACAGAAAAGTCACATAAGTCAAATCAAAAATTTGGAACTTGAACACCCCTCTAAGCTTACAGTGTCTGATTTAATGGAGCATTTATTGCACTGTTGGTAAAAGCAAAAACCTGGTCTCTCCTAGCTATTTCCATTGTTGCATTAGGAATAATGGCTTTCACTGTCATTTGATGAATAACATAGTAACATAGTACATAAGGCCGAAAAAAGACATTTGTCCATCCAGTTCGGCCTGTTATCCTGCAAGTTGAAACAGAGGAAGGCAAAAAAAAATCCCTGTGAGGTAGAAACCAATTTTCCCCACTTTAGGGGAATTACAAATTGCCTGACTGGAGTCGGGAAGGAATCAGAATAACTCCCCGGATCAACGACCCCTCTCTAGAAGCTATAGCCTGTAATATTATTACGCTCCAGAAATACATCCAGGTCCCTCTTGAATTCCTTTATTGTACTCCCCATCACCACCTCCTCAGGCAGAGAGTTCCATAGTCTCACTGCTCTTACCGTAAAGAATCCTCTTCTATGTTTGTGTACAAACCTTCTTTCCTCCAGACACAGAGGATGTCCCCTCGTCACAGTCACAGTTCTGGTGATAAATAGATGATGGGATAGATCTCTGTACTGACCCCTGATATATTTATACATATCAATTAGATCTCCCCTCAGTCGTCTTTTTTCTAAAGTGAATAGCCCTAATTTTGATAATCTTTCAGGGTACTGTAGTTGCCCCATTCCAGTTATTACTTTAGTTGCCCTCCTCTGGACCTTCACCAGCTCTGCTATGTCTGCCTTGTTTGCAGGGGCCCAGAACTGTACACAGTACTCCATGTGTGGTCTGACTAGCGATTTGTAAAGTGGTAGGACTATGTTCTTATCACGGGCATCTATGCCCCTTCTGATGCAACCCATTATCTTATTGGCCTTGGCAGCAGCTGCCCGACACTGGTTTTTGCAGCTTAGTTTGCTGTTTATTAAAATTCCTAGATCTATTTCCATATCAGTGTTACCGAGTGTTTTACCATTTAGTATGTACGGGTGACTTGCATTATTCCTTCCCATGTGCATAACTTTACAATTGTCAGTGTTAAACCTCATCTGCCACTTATCTTCCCAAACCTCCAATCTATCCAGATCCCTCTGTAGTAGTATACTGTCCTCATCAGTGTAAATTACTTTACACCGTTTAGTGTCATCTGCGAAAATTGATACTTTACTATGCAAGCCTTCTACAAGATCATTAATAAATATATTAAAGAGAATATGGCCCAATACTGACCCCTGAGGTACCCCACTAGTGACAGTGACCCAACTGAGTGCGTACCGTTATTAACCACCCTCTGTTTTCTATCATTGAGCCAGTTACTTACCCACATATAGACGTTTTCTCCCAGTCCGAGCATTCTCATTTTATATACTAACCTTTTATGTGGTACAGTGTCAAATGCTTTGGAGAAGTCCAGATATACGACATCCATTGATTCGCCGCTGTCAAGTCTAGAACTTACCTCCTCATAGAAACTGATTAAATTAGTTTGGCATAACCGATCCCTCACAAATAGAGTTGAGCGGACACCTGGATGTTCGGGTTCGAGAAGTTCGGCCGAACTTCCCGAAAATGTTCGAGTTCGGGATCCGAACCCGATCCGAACTTCGTCCCGAACCCCATTGAAGTCAATGGGGACCCAAACTTTTCGGCACTAAAAAGGCTGTAAAACAGCCCAGGAAAGGGCTTAGAGGGCTGCAAAAGGCAGCAACATGTAGGTAAATCCCCTGCAAACAAATGTGGATAGGGAAATTAATTAAAATAAAAATTAAATAAATAAAAATTAACCAAAATCAATTGGAGAGAGGTCCCATAGCAGAGAATCTGGCTTCACGTCACCCACCACTGGAACAGTCCATTCTCAGATATTTAGGCCCCGGCACCCAGGCAGAGGAAAGAGGTTCCGTAACAGAGAATCTGGCTTCATGTCAGCAGAGAATCAGTCTTCATGTCATAGCAGAGAATCAGGCTTCACGTCAGCCACCAATGCAACAGTCCATTGTCAGATATTTAGGCCCAGCACCCAGGCAGAGGAGGGAGGTCCCGTAACAGACAATCTGGCTTCATGTCAGCAGAGAATCAGTCTTCATGTCATAGCAGAGAATCAGGCTTCACGTCACCCACCACTGCAACAGTCCATTTTCATAAATTTAGGCCCAGCACCCAGGCAGAGGAGAGAGGTCCCGTAACAGACAATCTGGCTTCATGTCAGCAGAGAATCAGTCTTCATATCATAGCAGAGAATCAGGCTTCACGTCAGCCACCAATGCAACAGTCCATTGTCAGATATTTAGGCCCAGCACCCAGGCAGAGGAGAGAGGTCCCGTAACAGACAATCTGGCTTCATGTCAGCAGAGAATCAGTCTTCATATCATAGCAGAGAATCAGGCTTCACGTCAGCCACCAATGCAACAGTCCATTGTCAGATATTTAGGCCCAGCACCCAGGCAGAGGAGAGAGGTCCCGTAACAGACAATCTGGCTTCATGTCAGCAGAGAATCAGTCTTCATGTCATAGCAGAGAATCAGGCTTCACGTCACCCACCACTGCAACAGTCCATTTTCATAAATTTAGGCCCAGCACCCAGGCAGAGGAGAGAGGTCCCGTAACAGACAATCTGGCTTCATGTCAGCAGAGAATCAGTCTTCATATCATAGCAGAGAATCAGGCTTCACGTCAGCCACCAATGCAACAGTCCATTGTCAGATATTTAGGCCCAGCACCCAGGCAGAGGAGAGAGGTCCCGTAACAGACAATCTGGCTTCATGTCAGCAGAGAATCAGTCTTCATATCCTTGCAGAGAATCAGGCTTCACGTCAGCCACCAATGCAACAGTCCATTGTCAGATATTTAGGCCCAGCACCCAGGCAGAGGAGAGAGGTCCCGTAACAGAGAATCTGTCTTCATGTCAGCAGAGAATCAGTCTGCATGTTATAGCAGAGAATCAGGCTTCACGTCAGCCACCAGTGCAACAGTCCATTGTCATATATTTAGGCCCAGCACCCAGACAGAGGATAGAGGTCCCGTAACAGAGAATCTGGCTTCACGTCAGCAGAGAATCAGTCTGCATGTCATAGCAGAGAATCAGGCTTCACGTCACCCAACATTGGAACAGTCCATTGGCATATATTTAGGCCCCGGCACCCAGACAGAGGAGAGGTTCATTCAACTTTGGGTAGCCTCTGTCATGGTCTTACCTTCTTGCTGCTCTCCTTCGTTTGACATGTGCTGGCGGCCATCTTGGTTTCTGGGTTTCTTGTAGCCTCCCACCCTGCGGCTACTCCTTCCCACTGGGAGGAGCTGGATGCCTAGCTCATATATATAGGAGGTCTGTGGCTTCAGTTCCTTGCTTGGTCCTCCTGTGTTCACATGCTTCTAAGACTGCTGCTGCTTCTGGTTCCTGATCCTGGCTTCGTCTGACTACCCTGCTGGTTCCTGATCCAGGCTTCGTCTGACTACCCTGCTGGTTCCTGATCCTGGCTTCGTCTGACTACCCTTCTGGTTCCTGACCTCTGGCTTCGCAAGACCCTGCTTCGGTTTAGCCATCCGTTTGGACTTTTGCCTTACAGCTGGATTTTCAATAAAGCCTTCTTATTTCCACTTATCTCTTGTTGTACGTCTGGTTCATGGTTCCTTGACATTAGGACCAAGCCATGAATTCTGACGGTACAGGGCCATCCTCGCTACCTACGCTGGTTGCCAGACTTGATCAGCAGGATCACCTGTTGGGTCGGTTCGCTGTGGCGTTGCAAACCCTGCTTGAACGCACGACTCATTTAGCTTCCGTTGCCGATGGGTCGGTTGTCGCTCCTGGGCCCGCTCCTACTGCCACTCCGGTTGTTGCGCCAGAGTCTACCCCGACACCTGTTGCTGCGCCTGCGGTGTTTCGGGGTATGACCGGTTCTGCCCCCCTTCCACAGCGCTTTGGGGGAGAGCCAACTCAGTGCCGAGGTTTCCTTAACCAGGTAGGCATTTATTTCGAGTTGCTGCCACATGCCTTTCCTACTGAGAGATCAAAGGTGGGCTTCTTGATCTCGCTGCTCTCGGACAAGGGCTTGGCCTGGGCCAGCCCTTTATGGGAGAACAACAATCCGGTGGTTGCCGAGTTTTCCGGTTTTGTTGCTTCTCTTCGGAAGGTATTCGATGTGCCGGCTCGTGCTGCCTCTGCTGCGAAGCTCCTTATGTCCATCAGACAGGGTTCACGATCCGTAGCTGAATACGCCATTGAGTTTCGTACCCTGGCAGCAGAGGTGGGCTGGAATAATGAGGCTCTGGTCGCTGCTTTCTCTCATGGTCTCTCGGATGCCTTGAAGGATGAGGTTGCAGCTAAGGACCTACCAGTGGAGCTCGAGTCTCTTATTTCTTTCCTGATTTTGATTGACACCAGACTCAGGGAGAGACCTTCCTTTAAGGAGAGCCTGCGGAGGCCTTCTAACAGATTGGCGCCTACGTTTGCTGTCCCACCCATGCCTCCCTCTCCTCCCACGCCTCCTGGGGATGACTTGTCTGGGGGTGAACCCATGCAGCTGGGGTTTGCTCGCCTGTCCGAGGGGGAGAGGGCACTCCGGAGACGCGAGGGCCGATGCATGTACTGTGGTCTCGGTGGGCATTTTCGGTTGGCATGCCCGAACCGTCCGGGAAACGCTCGCACCTGAGATCCTGTCGGGGGCAGATCTTGGGTGGAGTCTCCTCGTCCCCGGTTTCCCGTGTTGACAAACCACTGATTACTGTTGTCCTCTCCTGGGTCGGGGGCTCGGTGACGACCCAGGCGTTGGTGGACTCTGGTGCTGGTGGTTTGTTCATTGATAGTGTGTTCGCTGCCGCCAATTCCATTCCTCTGCAGCCTCGAGGTTCCCCACTGGCTCTTGAGGCGATAGACGGCAGACCCCTTCTGCCGCCACACGTGACTCATGAGACCCTTCCAGTGGGGATGGCCATTGGTGCCGTTCACAGAGAGTCGGTCTGTTTCCAGGTTATTTCGCCTCCACACTACTCGGTGGTCTTGGGGTACCCCTGGCTCCAGAAGCATAATCCGACTTTCGATTGGAGATCGGCCGAGATCCTCTCGTGGTCACCGCAGTGTGGGGCTAGTTGCATCCATGGGCGTGTCAAGTTGCTGTGTACTTCCTCGGACTCTCTGTTGCCTCCTGAATACGAGGAGTACCGGGATGTATTCGATAAGGTGCGTGCGGTTGCCCTACCTCCGCACCGCCCATACGATTGTGCCATAGAGTTACAATCTGGTGCCGTTCCTCCTCGTGGCAAGGTCTATCCACTGTCGGTAGCGGAGAATGAGGCCATGGAGGAGTACGTGAGGGAGGCGCTTTCACGCGGACACATTCGCAAATCCTCGTCCCCGGCAGGGGCTGGATTTTTCTTTGTGAAAAAGAAGGGCGGTGAGTTGAGGCCTTGCATCGATTACAGGGGTCTCAATCGCATCACGATCAAGAACGCTTACCCGATACCCTTGATTTCCGAGCTGTTCGATCGCCTCAAAGGGGCCACGGTCTTTACCAAACTCGACCTGAGGGCGGCATATAACCTGGTAAGGATCAAGGCGGGCGATGAGTGGAAGACCGCGTTTAACACCAGGACCGGTCATTATGAATCCTTGGTTATGCCCTTTGGGTTGTGCAATGCGCCCGCAGTCTTCCAGGAATTCATCAACAATGTTTTCCGTGACCTGTTACAGCAGTGTGTGGTGGTCTATTTGGATGACATCTTGGTATATTCTGAATCCATGGAGGCCCACATTCTGGATGTCAGACGAGTGTTGCAACGGTTACGAGAGAACAAGCTGTTCGGTAAGCTTGAGAAATGCGAATTTCACCGATCCCAGGTAACCTTCTTAGGTTACATCATTTCCGCTGAGGGGTTCTCCATGGATCCTGAGAAGGTTTCGGCTGTCTTACAGTGGCCCCAGCCCAGTGGTCTTCGTGCCCTGCAGCGCTTTTTGGACTTCGCCAATTATTATCGGAAGTTCATCAGGGACTTTTCCATGCTAGCCAAGCCTCTCACGGATCTGACCAGGAAGGGCAGTAATCCCCAGGTCTGGCCGCTCGAGGCCATCCGAGCTTTTGAGGCTCTAAAGTCCGCCTTTGTGTCGGCTCCGATTCTGTCGCATCCCAACCCTGGGTTGCCTTTTGTCCTCGAGGTGGACGCGTCTGAGACGGGAGTAGGCGCCCTTCTGTCTCAGCGTAGAACACCAGAGGGTCCTCTGCTTCCTTGTGGGTTTTACTCCCGGAAACTGTCTTCCGCGGAGTGCAACTATCAGATTGGTGACAGGGAGTTATTGGCCATCGTGCAGGCCCTTAAAGAATGGAGGCACTTGCTCGAGGGCTCGGTGGTTCCGGTTCTCATCCTGACGGACCACAAGAATCTGACCTACCTCTCTGAGGCCAAGAGATTGACACCACGTCAGGCCAGATGGGCTCTGTTCTTGTCACGTTTTAATTACGTGGTCTCCTACCTACCCGGTTCCAAGAACATCAGAGCGGATGCCTTATCACGGCAGTACTCCGAGCTGTCCGGGGAGGAGTCGATTCCGACTTCGGTCATACCTCCGAATCAGATCCTGGCCGCCATTCGCACCAGCCTGACCTCTCCCCTGGGTGAGCAGATTTTGGCGGCTCAATCTGGTGCTCCCTCTGGGAGACCCAACGGCAGATGTTTTGTGCCTGAGGAGTTGCGCACTCGGTTGTTGCGAACCTACCATAACTCCAAGGCCGCGGGGCATCCTGGAAAGAATCAGCTGTCCTGGGCTGTTTCACGTCTGTTCTGGTGGCCTTCTCTACATTCCGACATCGCCGCATATGTAGCGGCATGCTCCGTTTGTGCCCAGAGTAAGTCCCCTCGGCACCGTCCGTTGGGCCTTTTGCAACCCATAGCCACCGGGGAGCATCCATGGTCACACCTGGGGATGGATTTCATTGTGGACCTCCCTGCATCCCGAGGCCATATGGTCATTCTCATGATTGTGGATCGGTTTTCCAAAATGTGCCACTGTGTTCCTCTCAAGAAGTTACCCTCTGCACAAGAGTTGGCCACGATTTTTGCCAGGGAGGTCTTCCGGTTGCACGGTTTGCCCAAGGAGATTGTGTCGGATCGGGGGAGTCAGTTTGTGTCCAGGTTCTGGCGCTCCTTTTGCTCCCAGTTGGGGATTCATCTCTCTTTCTCCTCGGCCTACCACCCTCAGTCCAATGGGGCCGCAGAACGATCCAATCAGGCCTTGGAGCAATTCCTTCGTTGCTATGTCTCCGATCACCAAGACAATTGGGTTGACCTCCTGCCTTGGGCTGAGTTTGTCAGGAACACGGCGGTGAACTCTTCCTCTGGGACGTCTCCCTTCATGGCCAATTATGGGTTCCAACCTGCCGTGTTACCGGAGGTATTCTCTCCCCAGGATATTCCGGCTGTGGAGGATCACCTTTCCGTCCTACGTGCTTCTTGGGTACAGATCCAGAGGTCCCTTGAGGTCTCTGCGCAGCGCCAGAGACTCCAGGCTGATCGCAGACGAGCGCCCGCTCCTTCCTACCAGGTCGGAGACCGCGTATGGTTGTCCACCCGCAACCTCAACCTTCGAGTGCCCACTCCCAAGCTGGCGCCTCGCTTTGTTGGTGTCATGGAACCATGAACCAGACGTACAACAAGAGATGAGTGGAAATAAGAAGGCTTTATTGAAAATAAAGCTGTAAGGCAAAAGTCCAAACGGATGGCTAAACCGAAGCAGGGTCTTGCGAAACCAGAGATCAGGAACCAGAAGGGTAGTCAGATGAAGCCAGGATCAGGAACCAACAGGGTAGTCAGACGAAGCCAGGATCAGGAATCAGCAGGGTAGTCAGACGAAGCCAGGATCAGGAACCAGAAGCAGCAGCAGTCTTAGAAGCATGTGAGCACAGGAGGACCAAGCAGGGAACTGAAGCCACAGACCTCCTATATATATGAGCTAGGCATCCAGCTCCTCCCAGTGGGAAGGAGGAGCCGCAGGGTGGGAGGCTACAAGAAACCCAGAAACCAAGATGGCCGCCAGCACATGTCAAACGAAGGAGAACAGCAAGGAGGTAAGACCATGACAGTTGGTCCCTTCCGAGTGCTTCGCAGGGTAAACCCGGTAGCCTATGCCCTTGCGCTTCCTCCTGGCATGCGGATCTCCAACGTGTTTCATGTCTCCCTGTTGAAGCCACTGGTGTGTAATCGTTTCACTTCCTCGGTTCCTCGGCCTCGTCCGGTCCAAGTGGGCAATCGTGAGGAGTATGAGGTGAGCAATATCCTGGACTCACGCCTGGTCCGCGGTCGGGTGCAGTTTTTGGTCCATTGGCGTGGTTATGGTCCAGAGGAGCGTTCCTGGGTTCCCTCCGCAGATGTCCATGCTCCTGCCTTGCTCCGAGCCTTCCACGCACGCTTCCCTCAGAAACCGTTCTTCACTCCGCGGAGGAGGGGCCCTTGAGGGGGAGGTACTGTCATGGTCTTACCTTCTTGCTGCTCTCCTTCGTTTGACATGTGCTGGCGGCCAACTTGGTTTCTGGGTTTCTTGTAGCCTCCCACCCTGCGGCTTCTCCTTCCCACTGGGAGGAGCTGGATGCCTAGCTCACATATATAGGAGGTCTGTGGCTTCAGTTCCTTGCTTGGTCCTCCTGTGTTCACATGCTTCTAAGACTGCTGCTGCTTCTGGTTCCTGATCCTGGCTTCGTCTGACTACCCTGCTGGTTCCTGATCCAGGCTTCGTCTGACTACCCTGCTGGTTCCTGATCCTGGCTTCGTCTGACTACCCTTCCGGTTCCTGACCTCTGGCTTCGCAAGACCCTGCTTCGGTTTAGCCATCCGTTTGGACTTTTGCCTTACAGCTGGATTTTCAATAAAGCCTTCTTATTTCCACTTATCTCTTGTTGTACGTCTGGTTCATGGTTCCTTGACAGCCTCGCAATATAATGGTAAAATGAAAATAAAAATAGGATTGAATGAGGAAGTGCCCTGGAGTACAATAATATATGGTTAAGGGGAGGTAGTTAATGTCTAATCTGGACAAGGGACGGACAGGTCCTGTGGGATCCATGCCTGGTTCATTTTTATGAACGTCAGCTTGTCCACATTGGCTGTAGACAGGCGGCTGCGTTTGTCTGTAATGACGCCCCCTGCCGTGCTGAATACACGTTCAGACAAAACGCTGGCCGCCGGGCAGGCCAGCACCTCCAAGGCATAAAAGGCTAGCTCTGGCCACGTGGACAATTTAGAGACCCAGAAGTTGAAAGGGGCCGAACCATCAGTCAGTACGTGGAGGGGTGTGCACACGTACTGTTCCACCATGTTAGTGAAATGTTGCCTCCTGCTAACACGTTGCGTATCAGGTGGTGGTGCAGTTAGCTGTGGCGTGTTGACAAAACTTTTCCACATCTCTGCCATGCTAACCCTGCCCTCAGAGGAGCTGGCCGTGACACAGCTGCCTTGGCGACCTCTTGCTCCTCCTCTGCCTTGGCCTTGGGCTTCCACTTGTTCCCCTGTGACATTTGGGAATGCTCTAAGTAGCACGTCTACCAACGTGCGCTTGTACTCGCGCATCTTCCTATCATGCTCCAGTGCAGGAAGTAAGGTGGGCACATTGTCTTTGTAGCGTGGATCCAGCAGGGTGGCAACCCAGTAGTCCGCACACGTTAAAATGTGGGCAACTCTGCTGTCGTTGCGCAGGCACTGCAGCATGTAGTCGCTCATGTGTGCCAGGCTGCCCAGGAGTAAGGACAAGCTGTCCTCTGTGAGAGGCGTATCGTCATCGTCCTGCCTTTCCCCCCAGCCACGCACCAGTGATGGGCCCGAGCTGCGTTGGGTGCCACCCCGCTGTGACCATGCTTCATCCTCATCCTCCTCCACCTCCTCCTCATCCTCGTCCTCCAGTAGTGGGCCCTGGCTGGCCACATTTGTACCTGGCCTCTGCTGTTGCAAAAAACCTCCCTCTGAGTCACTTCGAAGAGACTGGCCTGAATGTGCTAAAAATGACCCCTCTTCCTCCTCCTCCTCCTCCTGGGCCACCTCCTCTTCAATGATCGCCCTAAGTGTTTTCTCAAGGAGACATAGAAGTGGTATTGTAACGCTGATAACGGCGTCATCGCCACTGGCCATGTTGGTGGAGTACTCGAAACAGCGCAACAGGGCACACAGGTCTCGCATGGAGGCCCAGTCATTGGTGGTGAAGTGGTGCGGTTCTGTAGTGCGATTGACCCGTGCGTGCTGCAGCTGAAACTCCACTATGGCCTGCTGCTGCTCGCACAGTCTGTCCCGCATGTGCAAGGCGGAGTTCCACCTGGTGGGCACGTCGCATATGAGGCGGTGAGCGGGAAGGCCGAAGTTACGCTGTAGCGCAGACAGGCGAGCAGCGGCAGGATGTGAACGCCGGAAGCGCGAACAGACGGCCCGCACTTTATGCAGCAGCTCTGATATGTCGGGGTAGTTGTGAATGAACTTCAGCACCACCAAATTCAGCACATGCGCCAGGCAAGGGATGTGCGTCAAACCGGCTAGTCCCAGAGCTGCAACGAGATTTCGCCCATTATCGCACACCACCAGGCCGGGCTTGAGGCTCACCGGCAGCAACCACTCGTCGGTCTGTTGTTCTATACCCCGTCACAACTCCTGTGCGGTGTGGGGCCTGTCCCCCAAACATATGAGTTTCAGAATGGCCTGCTGACGTTTACCCCGGGCTGTGCTGAAGTTGGTGGTGAAGGTGTGTGGCTGACTGGATGAGCAGGTGGAAGAAGAGGAGGAGAAAGCCGAGAAGGAGGAGGTGGCAACAGGAGGCAAAGAATGTTACCCTGCGATCCTTGGTGGCGGAAGGACGTGCGCCAAACAGCTCTCCGCCTGGGGCCCAGCTGCCACTACATTTACCCAGTGTGCAGTTAGGGAGATATAGCGTCCCTGGCCGTGCTTACTGGTCCACGTATCTGTGGTTAGGTGGACCTTGCTACAGATGGCGTTGCGCAGTGCACACTTGATTTTATCGGATACTTGGTTGTACAGGGAAGGCATGGCTCTCTTGGAGAAGTAGTGGCGGCTGGGAACAACATACTGTGGGACAGCAAGCGACATGAGCTGTTTGAAGCTGTCTGTGTGCACCAGCCTAAATGACAGCATTTCATAGGCCAGTAGCTTAGAAATGCTGGCATTCAGGGCCAGGGATCGAGGGTGGCTAGGTGGGAATTTACGCTTTCTCTCAAATGTTTGTGAGATGGGACCTGAGGTAGTTGGTACACTAGGACGTGTGGATGTGGCAGAACGGCCACGTCCTCTCCCAGCACCAGAGGGTCCACTAACACCACCACGACCATGTCCGCGTCCCTTACTAGATGTTTTCCTCATTGTTATCGTTCACCACAACAACAAAAATATTATTTGGCCCAATGTATTGTATTCAAATTCAGCTGAATATAAATTTGAGGCCTAGTATTTAGGCGCTGGGTGACAGGTATAGATTTACTGACAGAATTAGACTTGGAAATGCACAGTAGCGTGTGTGTGAAGTTATTCTGAATGACCGTATGTGCACCTTGAATATTATATACCCTTTTAGGGATAGATTTCAAATAGCTCTGATACAGCAGAAACCACTAAATTAGGAAATTGCTAAATTGGGAATTGTATTTCAACCCAGAACAAAAAATGTGCTTTGACGGACACTAAATAACTTGCCCAGCCAGAACAGTACACCAGTAACGACAGATTTAGCGGGATATAAATTTGAGGCCTAGTATTTAGGCGCTGGGTGACAGGTATAGATTTACTGACAGAATTAGACTTGGAAATGCACAGTAGCGTGTGTGTGAAGTTATTCTGAATGACCCTATGTGCACCTTGAATATTATATACCCTTTTAGGGATAGATTTCAAATAGCTCTGATACAGCAGAAACCACTAAATTAGGAAATTGCTAAATTGGGAATTGTATTTCAACCCAGAACAAAAAATGTGCTTTGACGGACACTAAATAACTTGCCCAGCCAGAACAGTACACCAGTAACGACAGATTTAGCGGGATATAAATTTGAGGCCTAGTATTTAGGCGCTGGGTGAAAGGTATAGATTTACTGACGGAATTAGACTTGGAAATGCACAGTAGCGTGTGTGTGAAGTTATTCTGAATGACCCTATGTGCACCTTGAATATTATATACCCTTTTAGGGATGTATTTAAAGTAGGCCTGATACAGCAGAAACCACTAAATTAGGAAATTGCTAAATTGGGAATTGTATTTCAACCCAGAACAAAAAATGTGCTTTGACGGACACTAAATAACTTGCCCAGCCAGAACAGTACACCAGTAACTACAGATTTAGCGGGATATAAATTTGAGGCCTAGTATTTAGGCGCTGGGTGACAGGTATAGATTTACTGACAGAATTAGACTTGGAAATGCACAGTAGCGTGTGTGTGAAGTTATTCTGAATGACCCTATGTGCACCTTGAATATTATATACCCTTTTAGGGATAGATTTCAAATAGCTCTGATACAGCAAAAACCACTAAATTAGGAAATTGCTAAATTGGGAATTGTATTTCAACCCAGAACAAAAAATGTGCTTTGACGGACACTAAATAACTTGCCCAGCTAGAACAGTACAGCAGTAACGACAGATTTAGCGGGATATAAATTTGAGGTCTAGTATTTAGGCGCTGGGTGACAGGTATAGATTTACTGACGGAATTAGACTTGGAAAAGCACAGTAGCGTGTGTGTGAAGTTATTCTGAATGACCCTATGTGCACCTTGAATATTATATACCCTTTTAGGGATAGATTTCAAATAGCTCTGATACAGCAGAAACCACTAAATTAGGAAATTGCTAAATTGGGAATTGTATTTCAACTCAGAACAAAAAATGTGCTTTGACGGACACTAAATAACTTGCCCAGCCAGAACAGTACAGCAGTAACGACAGATTTAGCGGGATATAAATTTGAGGCCTAGTATTTAGGCGCTGGGTGACAGGTATAGATTTACTGACAGAATTAGACTTGGAAATGCACAGTAGCGTGTGTGTGAAGTTATTCTGAATGACCCTATGTGCACCTTGAATATTATATACCCTTTTAGGGATAGAGTTCAAATAGCTCTGATACAGCAGAAACCACTAAATTAGGAAATTGCTAAATTGGGAATTGTATTTCAACCCAGAACAAAAAATGTGCTTTGACGGACACTAAGTAACTTGCCCAGCCAGAACAGTACAGCAGTAACGACAGATTTAGTGGGATATAAATTTGAGGCCTAGTATTTAGGCGCTGGGTGACAGGTATAGATTTACTGACGGAATTAGACTGGGATATGGCCAAAAAATAACCACACTATTGCTGGTTAAATGCACTTGGTGTGACAGCTTGACCAACCACACTACTGAGGGTTAAATGCACTTGGTGACGGGCGCAGCTTGCCCCTGATGTAGTATATGGCCAAAAAATGAAAAGACTATTGCTGGTTAAATGCACTTGGTGTGACAGCTTGACCAACCACACTACTGAGGGTTAAATGCACTTGGTGACGGGCGCAGCTTGCCCCTGATGTAGTATATGGCCAAAAAATCAACAGACTATTGCTGGTTAAATGCACTTGGTGTGAAAGCTTCACCCTGATGTAGGCTTTAGCCAAAAAACAACCACACCATTGAGGGTTAAATGCACTTGGTCGCAGCTTGTGCTGGCGCACCACAAGACACAAAATGGCCGCCGATCACCCCAGAAAAAAGTGACTGACAAATGGTCTGGGCAGCCTAAAAACAGTGAGCAATTGAGTTTCAGCAGCTCAATGATCCACAGCTGCAGATCGATCAATAATCAAGTCCTTTGGAGGAGTCAATCTGCCTAATCTCGCCCTACTGTCGCAGCTGCAACCTCTCCCTACGCTAATCAGAGCAGAGTGACGGGCGGCGCTATGTGACTCCAGCTTAAATAGAGGCTGGGTCACATGGTGCTCTGGCCAATCACAGCCATGCCAATAGTAGGCATGGCTGTGATGGCCTCTTGGGGCAAGTAGTATGACGCTTATTGTTTGGCTGCTTTGCAGCCTTTCAAAAAGCGCCAAGAAAGCGTCACAAAAGCACCAAGAAAGCGACGAACACCGAACCCGAACCCGGACTGTTACGAAAATGTTCGGGTCCGTGTAACGGACACCCCAAAATTCGGTACGAACCTGAACTATACAGTTCGAGTTCGCTCATCCCTACTCACAAAGCCATGCTGATATGGTGTTATTTGCTTATTTCCGTTAAGATGCTCTAACATAGTATCTCTCAGAAAACCTTCAAACAGTTTACCCACAATAGATGTTAAACTTACCTGCCTATAGTTTCCAGGCTCTGTTTTTGGACCCTTTTTGAATATTGGCACCACATTTGCCATGTGCCAATGCTGTGGGACATTCCCTGTCAGTATAGAGTCTGCAAATATAAGAAATAAGGGTCTGGCTATGACATTACTTAATTCCCTTAGGATACGGGGGTGTATGCTATCCAGTCCTGGCGATTTGTCTATTTTAATCTTTTTAAGTCGCTGATGTACTTTTTTCCTGGGTCAGACAGGACACTTTTAATGGGGAGTTTATTTTTACATTCTGCATGTCATCTGACAGTTTATTTTCCTGAGTGAATACATTGGAGAAAAAAATATTTAACAGCTTTGCTTTCTCCCCGTCGTCCATCTGCGACTCCCCCCTCATTTCTCTTTAAAGGGCCGACACCTTCAGATTTATACTTTTTAACATTTATATAATTGAAGAACATTTTAGGGTTAGTTTTACTCTCCTTGGCAATTAATCTCTCAGTCTCTAGTTTGGCCACTTTTATTTGTCTTTTACATGTTCTATTTTTTTCCTTATAGTTTTTCAGTGCTTCCGTGCTACCCTCCTGTTTCAGTGAATTATATGCTTTCTTTTTATAATTTATTGCTTTCTTTACAGTTCTGTTTATCCACATTGGTTTCTTTTTGTTCCTTAACCTTTTATTTCTATACGGTATGTACCTCTCACAATGAGATTTTAGGATGTTTTAAAGATATCCCATTTTGTGGCTGTATTTTTATTTTTGAGGACTTTGTCCCAGTTAGTTCGCCCTATGGCCTCTCTTAGTTGGCTAAATTTAGCTTTTTTGAAGTTTGGTATTTTTGTTCCTCCCCGTAGAAACGCTCTTTTGAATGATAATTGGAAGGTTATTACTTTATGGTCACTATTTCCCAGGTGTCCCCCAACCTGCACGTCTGTTGTTCTGTCAGGCCTATTGGTTAATACTAAGTCCAGTATGGCCGTCCCTCTAGTCGGGTCCTGAACCAGTTGGGAGAGGTAATTGTCTTTGGTTGTTGCCAAGAACCTGTTTCCCTTATGAGATATACAAGTTTCAGTTTCCCAGTCTATATCTGGGTAGTTGAAGTCCCCCATATTAACCACCTCATTATGATTTGCCGCCTCGTCTATCTCGTTTAGTAGTAGATTTTCTGTGGACTCTGGTATATTAGGTGGTTTATAGTAAACTCCTATTAGTAATTTATTGTTGTTTTTAGCTCCATGTATCTCTACCCACAGTGACTCCACATGTTCATGTCCCTCACTTATATCTTCTCAGACTGTGGGCTTTAGACAAGACTTTACATAAAGGCAAACCCCTCCCCCTCTCTGGTTTTGACGATCCTTTCTAAACAGACTGTAACCCAATACATTAACTGCCCAGTCATAGCTATCATCCAGCCATGTCTCAGTTATTCCCACTTTGTCATAGTTCTCCTCACAAATCACTAATTCCAGCTCCCCAGTTTTATTAGTCAGGCTTCTGGCATTAGTATACATACATTTGAGAGGTTTATGTATATTTTTTACCCTACACCGTTCCTTCTGAACTGTTCTAATCCCTCCTTCCATTCCTCCCCCACTCCCACTACCTTGCCCCCGGTCTCTATCTGGCCTATCTTTCCCTCCTATAATTTAATTTTCCTCCCCCCCAGTCCCTAGTTTAAACACTCCTTCAACCTTATAGCCATCTTTCTCCCCAGCACAGCTGCCCCTTCCCCATTGAGGTGCAGCCCATCCCTACGATAGAGCCTGTAGCCGATAGTTAATCTCCCTAATCTCCTGTTGCCTGTCTTGTGTGGCTCGTGGTACAGGCAGTATTTTGGAAAATACTACCTTTGAGGTCCTTGCCCTCAGCTTTTGACCTAAATCCCTGAAATCATTTTTAAGGACTCTCCACCTACCTCTAACTTTGTCATTGGTTCCGATATGGACCATAACCGCTGGACCTTCTCCAGCCCCTCCCAGTAATCTGTCAACCCGATCCGCGATGTGTCGAACTCTAGCGCCAGGAAGACAGCACACTGTTCGGCGATCACGGTCTTTGTGACAGATTTCCCTATCTGTTCCCCTAATAATGGAGTCTCCCACTACCAGCACCTGTCTGGCCTGCCATGCTCTCCTGGTTCCCTGCTTACTGGAGCTGATATTCCCCTGACTGGCAGAGGAAGTGTCCGGCTGCAGCAGTGCCGTCCCTGAACTGACATCCCCTTCATCTACCCCAAAGAGTGCTTGCTCGGTGAGAAGCAAACTCTTTTGCAAATTGTCAATGCCTCTCAGTGTTGCAACCTGCCCGTTTAGAGACTCGATTTGTGATTCCAAACGGGTAATTTGCTCACATCTTGAACAAAGATATACACCCTGGAACGGCAGTTCCAGGACTGCATACATCATGCAAGATGTGCACTGGACTGCGTTGTCAATTGTGCAACACATACTAAATGGGGATTACAACAGTAAAAAAGTAAAAAAGTAAATATGATTTAGAATTAGACCCTGTCTGCTGTAGTTGAAGGACTACCTAAAATTAAGGAAATTATAACCAAACCTTAGTTTCAAACTCCTTTTGTTAAACTCCTTTTTTTTTTAACTCCACTTAATAAGAAGCCACTTAGTAGAGCAAGCCTCAGGAAGATCTAACTCTGGAGAGTTAAGTGGTTCAGTGTATAGCACCTGGTTGCCCAGGTCACTCCCCTTAATCAAGCAAAGAAAAGAAAAAAAAGTTTTAAATGGCAGTACTAGAATGCAAAAACTTAACTTTCAAGGATCTCTGCTTCAAACCACACTCAGCCACCTGCAATCACTCCCACAAAATCACACTCAGCACTAGAACTCCTTTTTTTTTTTTTTTTTACTCCACTTAATAAGAAGCCACTTAGTAGAGCAAGCCTCAGAAAGAGCAGGAATACTTTTACTTACAAAATTTTTAAAATACTTTAAAATGGCTGATGCATTTCAAAAAGTTTTTTCAACTCCTTCCTTTAGTAGTAAAATAGGTACAGTCAATTATTCAGTCTCATGGCCAAGTTACTTTTTCAAATTAGTGATGCACACAGCTTTGCTCCTTAAAGGTAACCTGTCATCACAAAATGTAGTGCAGTTTGAAGATAGCATTGATATATAATGTTATTGGAATTTTTTTTGAAAAACTGCAATTTATACATTTATATCTATGCTCTTTCTGAACTTAAGATCACCCTAGTGTACGGCTATCAGTGACTGACATCTTTCTTTGTATACACATTTACACAGAGAATGCTGTCAATCACTAAGGCCTCATGCACTTCGTGAAAACTCAGATCCGAAAGTATATTCTAACACAGAGGCGTTCCCATAGTGATGGGGATGCTTCTAGTTAGAATATACTACGAACTGTGTACATGACAGCCCCCTGCTGCCTGGCAGCACTCGATCTCTTACAGGGGGCTGTGATCCATACAATTAACCCCTCAGGTGCCGCACCTGAAGGGGTTAATTGTGCGTATCATAGCCCCCTGTAAGAGATCCGGGGCTGCCAGGCAGCAGGGGGCAGACCCCTCTCCCTCCCCAGTTTCAATTTCATTGGTGGCCAGTGCGGCCCCCCCTCCCTCCCTCCCTCTATTGTATTTAACTCACTGGTAGCACAGTGTGCGGACCCCCCCGGCCCCCCCTCCCTCTATTGTATTTAACTCATTGGTGGCACAGTGTGCGGCCCCCCCGGCCCCCCCTCCCTCCCTCTATTGTATTTAACTCATTGATGGCACAGTGTGCGGCCCCCCCCCCCCGATCATTGGTGGCAGCGGAGAAGCATCATACTTACCTGCTGGCTGCTGCGCTGTCTGTGACCGGCCGGGAGCTCCTCCTACTGGTAAGTGACAGATCATTAAGCAATGCGCCTGCACAGACCTGTCACTTACCAGTAGGAGCAGCTCCCGGCCGGTCACAGACATCGCAGCAGCCAGCAGGTAAGTATGATGCTTCTAATATTGCTAAGTAACCATGGCAACCAGGACTGCAGTAGCATCCTGGTTGCCATGGTTACCGATCGGAGCCCCAGCGATTAAACTGGGACTCCGATCGGAACTCTCAGCTGCCACCAATGATCAGGGGGGAAGGCCGCGCACTGTGCCACCAATGAGTTAAATACAATAGAGGGAGGGGGGCAAACTGTGCCACCAATGAGTTAAATACAATAGAGGGAGGGAGGGGGGGCCGGGGGGAGGCCACACACTGTGCCACCAATGAGTTAAATACAATAGAGGGAGGGAGGGGGGCGCCCCCTGTAAGAGATCGGGTGCTGCCAGGCAGCAGGGGGCAGTCATGTACACAGTTTTTAGTATATTCTAACTAGAAGCGTTCCCATCACCATGGGAACACCTCTGTGTTAGAATATACTGTCGGATATGAGTTTTCACGATGTAACTCAAATCCGATGGTATATTCTAACATAGAGGCGTCCCCAAGGTGATGGGGACGCTTCAAGTTAAAATATACCATCGGATTGGAGAAAACTCTGATCCGATGGTATAAAAGGGACTCCTGACTTTACATTGAAAGTCAATGGGGACGGATCCGTTTGCAATTGCACCATATTGTGTCAACGTCAAACGGATCCGTCCCCATTGACTTGCATTGTCATTCAGGACAGATCCGTTTGGCTCCGCACGGCCAGGCGGACACCAAAACAACTTTTTTTTCATGTCCGTGGATCCTCCAAAAATCAAGGAAGACCCACGGATGAAAAAACTGTCACGGATCATGGACCAACGGAACCCCGTTTTGCGGACCGTGAAAAAATACTGTCGTGTGCATGAGGACTAACTCTTATGTGCCAGTTGTTGAACTGGTTACCCATACAGTACAGGATTCAACTTAAACTGCTCATTCTCACCCACAAAGCTCTCCACAGTACTGTACCTCACTTCATCTCTTCCCTCAATTCTGTCTACCATCATACCCGTGCTCTACGTTCAGCCAATGACTTACGAGTAACATCCACCATAGTACGAATCTCTCACTCTCGTCTCTGAGAGTTCTGCCGAGCTGCACCAGTTCTCTGGATTGCCCTACCCCAAGCAATTAGTTTAATTCATAACATCCACAGTTTTAGGCATTCCTTAAAAACATCTATTTAGATTAGCCTATCGCATCTCTTTCTCTAATTATCCTCCATTCACCTCCCCACCACACCCCCCTTCAGCATTATTCTTCTGAACCTGATCCATCGTCAAATATCTACACCCCGAGCACTCAGATATCAGCTGGTGACTAGCTCATGTAGCTTTATATCTACTCCGCTAATGTGTCAAAATGGCTAGACCATTGTACACCTTCTGTGTCACCCCTATCTCCTCATTGATTGTAAGCTCTTGCGAGCAGGGTCCTCATTCCTCTTGTCTTAATTGTTGACTTGTTTTGTTATGCTATTTATGATTGCTTGAACATGAACCCCCAATTGTAATGTACTGTGGAATATATTGTCGCAATATAAATACCATATTTATTATTACTGATAACACCTCCCCCATTTACAGCTATCAGTGACTGACTGCTCTCTCTGTATACACACTTACACATAGAATGCTATCAATCATGGTAAACACTTTGCCCATGTACAACTATCAGTGAATGACAGTAATACAAATATGGCAATACTAAACTTGCATAGTTTTCTTTTTTGTTTTACTACTTTAAACAAAATAAAAACCTTTGATAAAACCAATTTTCTTTGCATTGGCATTTTCCATAACTTTTTAATATTTTTAGCCACAGACTTGTATTACAGCTGTTTTTTTTGTGGGCCAAACTGCAGTTTTTATTGGTAAAATTTTTGTGGTGCATACGACTTTTTGATCACTGTTATTCAATTTTTTCTAATTGTGTGTTTAAGTTTTTGTTACACTTCACCACACAGGAAGTTTTAAAAATATTTTAATAGTTCAGACATTTTGGGACACAGCAATACCTGATATATATCTTTATTTTTTATTGTTTATATATTTTTATATGTAAAATTGGGAAAGTGGGTTGATTTAAACTTTGAATTTTATTTATTTATTTTTGTTTAACTTTTATAATAACTTTTAATCCCCTGATATCTTTAGATCCCTTATCCCATTCACCCTAATAGAGATTCTATTAGCATGAATGAGATTCTGGCACACTCCCTGCTGAGCTGTGCTTCAGGTACAGCTTAACAGGAAGTTCACCATGGCAGCTGGGGAAGTTTCAGAAGCATCCAGGCTGCCATGGTAACTGATGAGAGCCCTGTGATTTCTCTGCGGGGGCTTCTATCAGAAGGCAGCGGAGGAAGCTGCTTTGCTCTGCCATATCTCACAGATTCTGCGATCAGTGTTGATTGCGGCATCTGAGGAGTTAAATGATGAGTTTGGCAGGATTGCTGTTTTACATTATTGTGGCTGGGTGCTTGCTGTATTATACAACTGGCAGCTGCCACATATGGAGAAGGCTCACCGCAGCATTCTGCTCCATGCATCACCTCAGCCCCCATGATGTACCAGTGTGTCATAGTGGCTAAAGGGGTAAAAGTAAAAATGAGCACAGAATGTAATATTTATTAACTCTTTTCATTTATTGCATTTCAAGCAAATATGAAGTTATCTGTTTAACCAAAATCTTCACCTACCCAAATTATTTAGAATATACAATCATCACAGTTTAAAAATACAAGAGAATTTCACATGAATGACAGTAGGAATAATTACACAAAACAGTGATTGGCAGGAACAGATGTTAAAAACAATGTGTTCTTGCAAAAGGTTTATTATACCATGCTATGCAAATATGCATCTGCGCTCCATGGGAGATACAGTCACCTGAAGGAACAGGCTTGAAATGTTTCAAAATAGACAGAAATAAAAACAAGACAGGGATAAAAAAAATAGACATTTATACCACTTCAGTTGGTGCAGTTAATTATGATATTGATATGAAATCCACAATATGATTTAGTCACATTAAACAGTCATAAATAACCCCTTCAGGACTCTGCCATTTTTCACCTTAAGGACCAGGCCATTTTATGCAAATCTGACATGTGTTACTTTATGTAATGATAACTTTAAAACGCTTTTACTTATCCAAGACATTCTGAGACTGTTTTCTCATCACATATTGTACATAATGACAGTGGTAAATTTGAGTCAAAATATTTCATATTTATTTATAAAAAAAATACCAAATTAACCAAAAATTTAGAAAAATTTGCAATATTCAAAATTTATATTTCTCTGCTTTTAATACAGATAGTGATACCTCCTAAAATAGTTATTATTTTCCATTTCCCATATGTCTACTTCATGTTTGGATAATTTTGCATATTAAATTTTCTTTTTTTAGGACGTTAAAAGGCTTAGAAATTTTGAAGCAAATATAAAAATATTTAAGAAAATTTCCAAAACCCAATTTTTAAGGACCAGTTCAGTTCTGAAGTCACTTTGTAGGGCTTACATAATACAATCCACTCATAAATGGCCCCATTTTAGAAACTACACTGCTCAAGGTATTCAAAACTGATTTTTCAAACTTGGTCAACCCTTTGTTAACCCTAGGTGTTCCATAAAAATTAAAGGTAAATGCAAGTGAAGTTTCAGAATTTCACTTTTTTGGCAGATTTTTCATTTGAATCCATTTTTTCCCCACTAACAAAGCAAGGGTTAACAGCCAAAGAAAACTCTATATTTATTACCCTGATTCTGTAGATTACAGAAACACCCCATATGTGGTTGTAAACTGCTGTACGGGCACAGGGCAGGGCGCAGAACGAAAAGAACGCCATATGGTTTTTGAAAGACAGATTTTGCTGGAATAATTTTAAGTTGGCATCTCACATTTGAAGCCTCCCTGATGCACCCCTAGAGTAGAAACTCCCAAAAAGTGACCCCATTTTGGAAAATACGGAATAAGGTGGCAGTTTTGTTGGTACCATTTTAGGGTACATATGATTTTTGGTTGCTCTATATTACACTTTTTGTGAGGCAAGGTAACAAAAAATAGCAGTTTTGGCACTGTTTTTAATTTGAGTTTTTTTACAATGTTCATCTGACAGGTTAGATCATGTGCTATTTTTATAGAGCATATTGTTATGGATGTGACAATACCAAATATGACTAACTTTTTTGGTTGTTTGAGTTTTACATAATAAAGCATTTAAAACATATATATTTTGTGTCTCCATATTCTGAAAGCCATATTTTATTTTTTTGGTTGACTGTCTTATATAGGGGCTCATTTTTTTGGGATGAGATGACTGTTTGACTTGTACTATTTTAGGGTGCATATGACTTTTTGATCGCTTGGTATTACACGATCATCCCGCAGTACATGTACGGCACGGTTCCTTAAGGGGTTAAAAGAGCAGCAAAAAAAGCTAGTGTTTGACATTTCTCTAATGCCTTTAATGAGACAACACTGTAGAATAAAAAAAACGGATCGAACAGTAATTGTTTTTTTCAATTCTTTATTTTTCAAATATTCTAAATCATACACATGACAAGCCAATATTCCAAACATAAGTTAAATTAAAACACTCCATCATATAACAAAAACAAGTGTCTGCCAGACTAGTATTCCTATGTACGCTTCAACTCCATACTCAGTACTGTGTAATACTATGCCCCCTACCCAACCCTCCCCAACCCTCCTCCTCTCTTCCCACCATTCCTCGCCTCCCGTCCATCCCCACCTCTCCGTGGGTGCACCTCAGCGTAGCACTCTTTATATTAAATCCTCATATTCTTGAGACTCCTGAAACTATATCCACCTCTCCCATGTGGTTAAGTAGGCCTCCTGTGTGTTCTGACAGTATGCTGTAAAGTTAAACTCATTAACCTTTTTTATCCATTGCTTACTTGTAGGTGCTTTCTTTTGTTTCCATAACTGTGGTATACATGCCCGTGCCGCTATTATCAAAAAGTGTAGTAAGGAATGTTTGTACATCTTCACTGGGATATCACTATGTTGCAATAAAAATAATACATATCACATTACTCACTGTCTCCCAATGAGCGGTCAAACTCGGACAAGCACAAAAAATATGTAGCATCGTGCCCTCCGCCTCATTGCACCTCCAACAGGCCGAACTTATCACTGGATTTATTTCTTGAACTTGTCTTGGTACTTTGTACCAGCGTGAAAGAATTTTACATCCTGCTTCTTGAGTCCGCGAGCTTATACAGGACTGGTGCACTAATTTAAAAATTCTTGACCACTGTTTATCAGACATCACCATTTCAAGGTCCCTCTCCCATTTGCGAACAAAGGGATATCTGATTTCACTGAATTGATCAACAACTCGTATGTTACTGAGAGTTTATGTCTCACAGGTTCTTCTTGGATCAATAGAGTCTCAAAATTTGTCGGGTGTTCTACAAACTTTCTTTAGGCGGCAAAGATTTTAAATAATGGCCTAATTGCAAGCCATGCCATGCCCTTAGATGCCTCTCTTACTCTCCCACAATGGGTGATTCCTGTACCTACCCCTGCTCTGACCTAAAATGAAGCACCCTGAACCTCCCTGATTTTACCTCTGCTCGAAAAAACGGGTCTTCGACCCCTGGGGGAAATGCTGGGTTGCCGAGGATCAGAAAGATAGCTCAGTTATAAGGTAACATATATTCTCTCACCTTCTTCTCTGAACATATCTCTAAGAGAGGGGCCTACAGTTACATGTTTTTTAAGTTCTCCAATATCTTCTGCTCTACATCAAGGGGCACATTGAAGAGGGATGTTGCTACTGGCTTGTACGATTTTTACCCACAGTTTGCAACTAGCTTGCTGACACCAATCCAAATTTCTTGTTAAGTGGGCTGCGATATAGTAGCTTTTAATGTCTGGTATTCCTAGCCCTCCCTTAGTTTTTGGTAAACATAGAGTTTCTCTCTTAAGTCGAGCTGGTTCCCATCCCCCCCAGAAAAAGTGATATTGAAGGGCGTCTAAAGTCCCAACAAATTCTTGGGGCATCTTTATAGGAATGCACTGAAACAGGTACAGTATTCTGAGGAGAATTGCCATTTTAAAGATACCCCGAGGTACATCTCGCGAACCAGGAGAATGGGGTTTGCAACCACCTGGTGCATAATTTCTCTACCGACGCTATCAAGGGTATAAAGTTTAACTTATATAGTTTGTTTAGAATGGCCGAGATTATTATCCCGAAGTGTTTTAAAGCATCTCTACACCACTTAAATCCAAAGCTATTCTTCAGCAGCTCCACCACTTCCTTAGTGAGTGAGATATTCAAAGCCTCTGACTTTTGTCGATTAATCTTAAAATTAGACAGGCATGCAGAGGATTCCAATTCCTTCACTAACGCTGGTAGTGATATCTGTGGCTCTGTAATGTAAACCACCAAGTCATCCGCATAGGCTGCGACTTTGTGTTCCCACTCTGCAGTTTTAACTCCTCTCAAATCCATATTCGATCTAATTTTACATATAAATGGTTCTAGCACTAGGACAAAAATCAGCGGGGGGAGGGGGCAACCCTGCCTTGTGCCGTTTCCTATCTGGAACTCATCTGCGAGAACACCATTCACCCGCACTCTGGCTGATGGTTCCCTATATAGAGCTGATATCCAGCTAAAATAATTTCTCCGGAGGCCAAAACTCTTCAGGGTTTCCTTCATGTAGATCCAATTTCTGCATCAGTAGCCAAGAGCATCATCTGCAGGTTCCTCGACCGGGCAAAGTGGACCACATTAATGGTTCTTATCGTGTTATCCCTTGCTTCTCTGCCTCTCAAAATACCAACCTTGTCCAGGTGAATGGCATTTCCCATAGCATATGATTTTTAAATCACTGTTTAAATCACAAGTTATATGGGGCGATAGCTGCTACATTGTAAAGCGTCTTTACCTTCTTTGGGGATTACAGCAATATAAGCACATGTAGAGTCCATAGGGAGAGAGTTGCCTTTGGTTATTGAGTTGAAAGCTGCCAACAGGTATGGAGACAGGGTCTCTCTAAAGATCTTATAATATCTAAGTGTCAGCCCATCCGGGCCTGGAGCTTTCCCCTCCTTTGATTGACTGATGGCATCTTTCAATTCTTCTATAGTCAGAGGGATTCAGCTCCTCTTCACCCAGACTGGAGAAGCCTGACTCCCTAATATATTGCTTGATTTTATCTCTAAACCTTGGGCTTGACTCTGACGGATTTTGTGTGCCTATATTATACAGCTCTGCGGAAATAAATCTTAAAAAAATTGTTTTTTTGCTCGGGCGGTGCACTCATTTTTGCTCTTTCATCTGAATACAAGAAATATATGCTTTTTCCTGGTGTGCTTTTAATGCCCACGCTAGTGTTTTCCCCACTTTGTCACCATATTCATAGTAGTGTATTTTATATTTAGCCAAATATTTATTTGCCTTCTCAACCAGCATAAGACGTAGTTCCAAATTCAGAATTTCTGCTAACAGCTCTCTTAGTTTACGTTATTTTTCCCTTTTTTTTATACGGGAGTAGAGTTGAGCGAACACCTGGATGTTCGGGTTCGAGAAGTTCGGCCGAACTTCCCGGAAATGTTCGGGTTCGGGATCCGAACCCGATCCGAACTTCGTCCCGAACCCGAACCCCATTGAAGTCAATGGGGAGCCGAACTTTTCGGTACTAAAAAGGCTGTAAAACAGCCCAGGAAAGGGCTAGAGGGCTGCAAAAGGCAGCAACATGTAGGTAAATCCCCTGCAAACAAATGTGGATAGGGAAATGAATAAAAATAAAAATTAAATAAATAAAAATTAACCAAAATCAATTGGAGAGAGGTCCCATAGCAGAGAATCTGGCTTCAAGTCACCCACCACTGGAACAGTCCATTCTCAGATATTTAGGCCCCGGCACCCAGGCAGAGGAGAGAGGTCCTGTAACAGAGAATCTGTCTTCATGTCAGCAGAGAATCAGTCTGCATGTCATAGCAGAGAATCAGGCTTCACGTCAGCCACCACTGCAACAGTCCATTGTCATAAATTTAGGCCAAGCACCCAGGCAGAGGAGAGAGGTCCCGTAACAGACAATCTGGCTTCATGTCAGCAGAGAATCAGTCTGCATGTCATAGCAGAGAATCAGGCTTCACGTCCGCCACCACTGCAACAGTCCATTGTCATAAATTTAGGCCAAGCACCCAGGCAGAGGAGAGAGGTCCCGTAACAGACAATCTGGCTTCATGTCAGCAGAGAATCAGTCTTCATATCATAGCAGAGAATCAGGCTTCACGTCAACCACCAATGCAACAGTCCATTGTCAGATATTTAGGCCCAGCACCCAGGCAGAGGAGAGAGGTCCCGTAACAGACAATCAGGCTTCACGTCAGCCACCAGTGCAACAGTCCATTGGCATATATTTAGGCCCAGCACCCAGGCAGAGGAGAGAGGTCCCGTAACAGAGAATCTGTCTTCATGTCAGCAGAGAATCAGTCTGCATGTCATAGCAGAGAATCAGGCTTCACGTCAGCCACCACTGCAACAGTCCATTGTCATAAATTTAGGCCCAGCACTCAGGCAGAGGAGAGAGGTCACATAACAGACAATCTGGCTTCATGTCAGCAGAGAATCAGTCTTCATATCATAGCAGAGAATCAGGCTTCACGTCACCCACCACTGTAAGAGTCCATTTTCATAAATTTAGGCCCAGCACCCAGGCAGAGGAGAGAGGTCCCGTAACAGACAATCTGGCTTCATGTCAGCAGAGAATCAGTCTTCATATCATAGCAGAGAATCAGGCTTCACGTCAGCCACCAGTGCAACAGTCCATTGGCATATATTTAGGCCCAGTACCCAGGCAGAGGAGAGAGGTCCCGTAACAGAGAATCTGGCTTCATGTCAGCAGAGAATCAGTCTTCATATCATAGCAGAGAATCAGGCTTCACGTCACCCACCACTGTAAGAGTCCATTTTCATAAATTTAGGCCCAGCACCCAGGCAGAGGAGAGAGGTCCCGTAACAGACAATCTGGCTTCATGTCAGCAGAGAATCAGTCTTCATATCATAGCAGAGAATCAGGCTTCACGTCAGCCACCAGTGCAACAGTCCATTGGCATATATTTAGGCCCAGTACCCAGGCAGAGGAGAGAGGTCCCGTAACAGAGAATCTGGCTTCATGTCAGCAGAGAATTAGTCTGCATGTCATAGCAGAGAATCAGGCTTCACGTCACCCACCACTGTAACAGTCCATTTTCATAAATTTAGGCCCAGCACCCAGGCAGAGGAGAGAGGTCCCGTAACAGACAATCAGGCTTCACGTCAGCCACCAGTGCAACAGTCCATTGGCATATATTTAGGCCCAGCACCCAGGCAGAGGAGAGAGGTCCCGTAACAGAGAATCTGGCTTCATGTCAGCAGAGAATTAGTCTGCATGTCATAGCAGAGAATCAGGCTTCACGTCACCCAACATTGGAACAGTCCATTGGCATATATTTAGGCCCCGGCACCCAGACAGAGGAGAGGTTCATTCAACTTTGGGTAGCCTCGCAATATAATGGTAAAATGAAAATAAAAATAGGATTGAATGAGGAAGTGCCCTGGAGTACAATAATATATGGTTAAGGGGAGGTAGTTAATGTCTAATCTGGACAAGGGACGGACAGGTCCTGTGGGATCCATGCCTGGTTCATTTTTATGAAGGTCAGCTTGTCCACATTGGCTGTAGACAGGCGGCTGCGTTTGTCTGTATTGACACCCTCTGCCGTGCTGAATACACGTTCAGACAAAACGCTGGACGCCGGGCAGGCCAGCACCTCCAAGGCATAAAAGGCTAGCTCTGGCCACGTGGACAATTTAAAGACCCAGTAGTTGAATGGGGCCGAACCATCAGTCAGTACGTGGAGGGGTGTGCACACGTACTGTTCCACCATGTTAGTGAAATGTTGCCTCCTGCTAACATGTTGCGTATCAGGTGGTGGTGCAGTTAGCTGTGGCGTGTTGACAAAACTTTTCCACATCTCTGCCATGCTAACCCTGCCCTCAGAGGAGCTGGCCGTGACACAGCTGCCTTGGCGACCTCTTGCTCCTCCTCTGCCTTGGCCTTGGGCTTCCACTTGTTCCCCTGTGACATTTGGGAATTCTCTCAGTAGCGCGTCTACCAACGTGCGCTTGTACTCGCGCATCTTCCTATCACGCTCCAGTGCAGGAAGTAAGGTGGGCACATTGTCTTTGTAGCGTGGATCCAGCAGGGTGGCAACCCAGTAGTCCACACACGTTAAAATGTGGGCAACTCTGCTGTCGTTGCGCAGGCACTGCAGCATGTAGTCGCTCATGTGTGCCAGGCTGCCCAGGGGTAAGGACAAGCTGTCCTCTGTGGGAGGCGTATCGTCATCGTCCTGCCTTTCCCCCCAGCCACGCACCAGTGATGGACCCGAGCTGCGTTGGGTGCCACCCCGCTGTGACCATGCTTCATCCTCATCCTCCTCCACCTCCTCCTCATCCTCGTCCTCCTCGTCCTCCAGTAGTGGGCCCTGGCTGGCCACATTTGTACCTGGCCTCTGCTGTTGCCAAAAACCTCCCTCTGAGTCACTTCGAAGAGACTGGCCTGAAAGTGCTAAAAATGACCCCTCTTCCTCCTCCTCCTCCTCCTGGGCCACCTCCTCTTCCATCATCGCCCTAAGTGTTTTCTCAAGGAGACATAGAAGTGGTATTGTAACGCTGATAACGGCGTCATCGCCACTGGCCATGTTGGTGGAGTACTCGAAACAGTGCAACAGGGCACACAGGTCTCGCATGGAGGCCCAGTCATTGGTGGTGAAGTGGTGCGGTTCTGTAGTGCGACTGACCCGTGCGTGCTGCAGCTGAAACTCCACTATGGCCTGCTGCTGCTCGCACAGTCTGTCCAGCATGTGCAAGGTGGAGTTCCACCTTGTGGGCACGTCGCATATGAGGCGGTGAGCGGGAAGGCCGAAGTTACGCTGTAGCCCAGACAGGCGAGCAGCAGCAGGATGTGAACGCCGGAAGCGCGAACAGACGGCCCGCACTTTATGCAGCAGCTCTGACATGTCGGGGTAGTTGTGAATGAACTTCTGCACCACCAAATTCAGCACATGCGCCAAGCAAGGGATGTGCGTCAAACTGGCTAGTCCCAGAGCTGCAACGAGATTTTGCCCATTATCACACACCACCAGGCCGGGCTTGAGGCTCATCGGCAGCAACCACTCGTCGGTCTGTTGTTCTATACCCTGCCACAACTCCTGTGCGGTGTGGGGCCTGTCCCCCAAACATATGAGTTTCAGAATGGCCTGCTGACATTTACCCCGGGCTGTGCTGAAGTTGGTGGTGAAGGTGTGTGGCTGACTAGATGAGCAGGTGGAAGAAGAGGAGGAGGAGGAAGTCGAGTAGGAGGAGGTGGCAACAGGAGGCAAAGAATGTTGCCCTGCGATCCTTGGCGGTGGAAGGACGTGCGCCAAACAGCTCTCCGCCTGGGGCCCAGCTGCCACTACATTTACCCAGTGTGCAGTTAGGGAGATATAGCGTCCCTGGCCGTGCTTACTGGTCCACGTATCTGTGGTTAGGTGGACCTTGCCACAGATGGCGTTGCGCAGTGCACACTTGATTTTATCGGATACTTGGTTGTGCAGGGAAGGCATGGCTCTCTTGGAGAAGTAGTGGCGGCTGGGAACAACATACTGTGGGACAGCAAGCGACATGAGCTGTTTGAAGCTGTCTGTGTCCACCAGCCTAAATGACAGCATTTCATAGGCCAGTAGTTTAGAAATGCTGGCATTCAGGGCCAGGGATCGAGGGTGGCTAGGTGGGAATTTACGCTTTCTCTCAAATGTTTGTGAGATGGAGAGCTGAACGCTGCCGTGTGACATGGTTGAGATGCTTGGTGACGGAGGTGGTGGTGGTGTTGGTGGTACATCCCCTGTTTGCTGGGCGGCAGGTGCCAACGTTTCTCCAGAGGCGGAGGAAGAGGCCGAGGCGGCAGCAGCAGAAGAGGTAGCAGGGGGAGCCTGAGTGACTTCCTTGGTTTTAAGGTGTTTACTCCACTGCAGTTCATGCTTTGCATGCAGGTGCCTGGTCATGCAGGTTGTGCTCAGGTTCAGAACGTTAATGCCTCGCTTCAGGCTCTGATGGCACAGCGTGCAAACCACTCGGGTCTTGTCGTCAGCACATTGTTTGAAGAAGTGCCATGCCAGGGAACTCCTTGAAGCTGCCTTTGGGGTGCTCGGTCCCAGATGGCGGCGGTCAGTAGCAGGCGGAGTCTCTTGGCGGCGGGTGTTCTGCTTTTGCCCACTGCTCCCTCTTTTGCTACGCTGTTGGCTCGGTCTCACCACTGCCTCTTCCTCCGAACTGTGATAGTCAGTGGCACGACCTTCATTCCATGTGGGGTCTAGGACCTCATCGTCCCCTGCATCGTCTTCCACCCAGTCTTGATCCCTGACCTCCTGTTCAGTCTGCACACTGCAGAAAGACGCAGCAGTTGGCACCTTGTTTCGTCATCATCAGAGACATGCTGAGGTGGTATTCCCATGTCCTCATCATCAGGAAACATAAGTGGTTGTGCGTCAGTGCATTCTATGTCTTTCACCGCTGGGGAAGGGCTAGGTGGATGCCCTTGGGAAACCCTGCTAGTGGAGTCTTCAAACAGCATAAGAGACTGCTGCATAACTTGAGGCTGAGACAGTTTCCCTGGTATGCATGGGGGTGATGTGACAGACTGATGGGGTTGGTTTTCAGGCGCCATCTGTGCGCTTTCTGCAGAAGACTGGGTGGGAGATACCCAATTGACTAATGCCTGTACCTGCTCAGGCCTTACCATCCTTAGAACGGCATTGGGCCCCACCATATATCGCTGTAAATTCTGGCGGCTACAGGGACCTGAGGTAGTTGGTACACTAGGACGTGTGGATGTGGCAGAACGGCCACGTCCTCTCCCAGCACCAGAGGGTCCACTAACACCACCACGACCATGTCCACGTCCGCGTCCCTTACTAGATGTTTTCCTCATTGTTATCGTTCACCACAACAACAAAAATATTATTTGGCCCAATGTATTGTATTCAAATTCAGCTGAATATAAATTTGAGGCCTAGTATTTAGGCGCTGGGTGACCGGTATAGATTTGTTGACAGAATTAGACTTGGAAATGCACAGTAGCGTGTGTGTGAAGTTATTCTGAATGACCGTATGTGCACCTTGAATATTATATACCCTTTTAGGGATAGATTTCAAATAGCTCTGATACAGCAGAAACCACTAAATTATGAAATTGCTAAATTGGGAATTGTATTTCAACCCAGAACAAAAAATGTGCTTTGACGGACACTAAATAACTTGCCCAGCCAGAACAGTACAGCAGTAAAGACAGATTTAGCGGGATATAAATTTGAGGCCTAGTATTTAGGCACTGGGTGACCGGTATGGATTTACTGACAGAATTAGACTTGGAAATGCACAGTAGCGTGTGTGTGAAGTTATTCTGAATGACTCTATGTGCACCTTGAATATTATATACCCTTTTAGGGATAGATTTCAAATAGCTCTGATATAGCAGAAACCACTAAATTATGAAATTGCTAAATTGGGAATTGTATTTCAACCCAGAACAGAAAAGTGCTTTGACGGACACTAAATAACTTGCCCAGCCAGAACAGTACAGCGGTAAAGACAGATTTAGCGGGATATAAATTTGAGGCCTAGTATTTAGGCGCTGGGTGACCGGTATGGATTTACTGACAGAATTAGACTTGGAAATGCACAGTAGCGTGTGTGTGAAGTTATTCTGATTGACCCTATGTGCACCTTGAATATTATATACCCTTTTAGGGATAGATTTCAAATAGCTCTGATATAGCAGAAACCACTAAATCATGAAATTGCTAAATTGGGAATTGTATTTCAACCCAGAACAAAAAATGTGCTTTGACGGACACTAAATAACTTGCCCAGCCACAACAGTACAGCGGTAACGACAGATTTAGCGGGATATAAATTTGAGGCCTAGTATTTAGGCGCTGGGTTACTGGTATGGATTTACTGACAGAATTAGACTTGGAAATGCACAGTAGCGTGTGTGTGAAGTTATTCTGAATGACCCTATGTGCACCTTGAATATTATATACCCTTTTAGGGATAGATTTCAAATAGCTCTGATACAGCAGAAACCACTAAATTAGGAAATTGCTAAATTGGGAATTGTTTTTCAACCCAGAACAAAAAATGTGCTTTGACGGACACTAAATAACTTGCCCAGCCAGAACAGTACAGCGGTAACGACAGATTTAGCGGGATATAAATTTGAGGCCTAGTATTTAGGCGCTGGGTGACCGGTATGGATTTACTGACAGAATTAGACTGGGATATGGCCAAAAAATAACCACACTATTGCTGGTTAAATGCACTTGGTGTGACAGCTTGACCAACCACACTACTGAAGGTTAAATGCACTTGGTGACAGGCGCAGCTTGCCCCTGATGTAGTATATGGCCAAAAAATGAACAGACTATTGCTGGTTAAATGCACTTGGTGTGACAGCTTGACCAACCACACTACTGAGGGTTAAATGCATTGGTGACGGGCGCAGCTTGCCCCTGATGTAGTATATGGCCAAAAAATGAACAGACTATTGCTGGTTAAATGCACTTGGTGTGACAGCTTGACCAACCACACTACTGAGGGTTAAATGCACTTGGTGACCGGCGCAGCTTGCCCCTGATGTAGTATATGGCCAAAAAATAAACAGACTATTGCTGGTTAAATGCACTTAGTGTGACAGCTTCACCCTGATGTAGGCTTTAGCCAAAAAACAACCACACCATTGAGGGTTAAATGCACTTGGTGACAGGCGCAGCTTGCCCCTGATGTAGTATATGGCCAAAAAATGAACAGACTATTGCTGGTTAAATGCACTTGGTGTGACAGCTTGACCAACCACACTACTGAGGGTTAAATGCACTTGGTGACGGGCGCAGCTTGCCCCTGATGTAGTATATGGCCAAAAAATAAACAGACTATTGCTGGTTAAATGCACTTGGTGTGACAGCTTCACCCTGATGTAGGCTTTAGCCAAAAAACAACCACACCATTGAGGGTTAAATGCACTTGGTCGCAGCTTGTGCTGGCGCACCACAAGATACAAAATGGCCGCCGATCACCCCAGAAAAAAGTGACTGACAAACGGTCTGGGCAGCCTAAAAACAGTGAGCAATTGAGTATCAGCAGCTCAATGATCCACAGCTGCAGATCGATCAATTAATCAAGTCCTTTGGAGGAGTTAATCTGCCTAATCTCGCCCTACTGTCGCAGCCGCAACCTCTCCCTATGCTGATCAGCGCAGAGTGACGGGCGGCGCTATGTGACTCCAGCTTAAATAGAGGCTGGGTCACATGGTGCTCTGGCCAATCACAGCCATGCCAATAGTAGGCATGGCTGTGATGGCCTCTTGGGGCAAGTAGTATGACGCTTGTTGATTGGCTGCTTTGCAGCCTTTCAAAAAGCGCCAAGAAAGCGTCACAAAAGCGCCAAGAAAGCGACAAACACCGAACCCGGACTTTTACGAAAATGTCCGGGTTCGGGTCCGTGTCACGGACACCCCAAAATTCGGTACGAACCCGAACTATACAGTTCGAGTTCGCTCATCCCTATACGGGAGCCATGTTTCACCAAGATTCCTTGCACTACACACTTATGTGCTTCCCATATAGTGCCCTGTGAAATATCATCTGTTTGATTAACTGAAAAGTATTCCTCCAGTGTAGTCTTAACGTCCTCCAAGACTATTATATCTTCTAACAGTAATGGGTTCAATTTCCATTGCCACTTTCATGGATATGGATCGCAGAGTCTAATATTGAACTTAATAAGTGCGTGATCTGAAAAATCTAGCCTTGAAAATGTATCATGTGTCGGTAAATAAAAGGAGAAATCCCTATGTGTAGGATGACATATTCGCCAGGTGTCCAATAGCTGATGAGCATGAAGTGTGGATTGACACTTGCGGAGGGCACTATCACTTAATTGAGATATCCCTCTTGATGTATCCCTAGAAGGGTCAAGCGCAAAAAAAAATTCCCCTCCGACTATCAGTACTCCCTCTGTTATCGCGTCTAGTTTCTTTAAGATTTTAATGAGTCTCTTCAATAAAAGCTTTATGTAGCCCCTCTTTTTTTAAGTATCCTATTAATATCGATCTTTTCCCTGGGTCATGCAGACCCTTCACATTAAGGGATCCAATACATAATGTGTCTTGTACTGATAAAGTCATATTCCTGCAGAATATGTGTCCAGTGCCTACGCCCTAGGGCGAGCTCCGAGTAGTTAACCAGCGAGATAAGTACTGCTATGCGGGGAAAGCAAGGAGAGAGGCAAAAAAAAAAAAAAAAACCTATAAACACCCCCTTGGCAAACGCCTAACCAAGTTAAAAATATAAAAAATAAATAAAAAGAAGAAACAAAAAATAAAATAATAAATAACAAAAACCATAGAGAACCATAAGACTAGAGACCGTAGAGCCACCCAATTCTTTATCAAGCTACATATATGAAAACTTCACACTACAAATTGTTATTTTAACATCAAACTACGTGATTCTGCCACCATATTTTTACAAATCAAATACTATGCTTTCTGTATATCAAATCCATCTACTCCCCCCACTAGCTGTCAGAGGCACATTGCCTGCACTCACATTTGCATTACTCCTCCTCTCTACACCTCCCCCCCATGCACCCACACAGCATAGATCTAGTCTAGACAAAAGTCATGTGAGTCATGTGAGGGGGAAGTAGAGGAGGGAGAAAGGGAAGGAGCGAGCAACGAAATCAAAGACAAGAAGCAAGGGAGGAAGCAGAGAACCAAAATGTTATGAAAACGGGGGAGCCGGAGCACAACCGAAAGTGCGCACTTTCGGTTTCAGTGCGCTCAAATGCTGTGGTCAGGATTGACCATGGCATCTGAGGGGTTAAATGTCCAAAAGATCCTGTTTAAAAAGTGTAAGCCACACCCTATATCAGTGTTTTCCCATATGGAGAGTAAACCCTAATAGAACACATACCTCTGCACGCTTCCAGCGCGTCCTTCGGCAGCCAGTGCGCATGACCGGGGAGGAGGGGCCGTTCACTCACGTGTCCGTCACTCGTCACATGATCGCAGACTAACCAGTCCGAGTGATCATCGGTGACGCCGAGCCTCTTCCCACTCCTCACCCAGGCAGCGCGCTGTTGCCAGGGACACGCAGAGAGCCACTCCCCCTCATTTCTACCGCGGGCAAAAGCATCATATTCATAAGCGCCAGCGATCATTTATGTACTCTTACTTACAGAGGGGGGCCAGTTCCTCGATCAGATGGATCATGAGGCAGTGTTCAATATATAAAACACAGTGAGCATAGGTGGATATAAAATTAGTGTAAAAAACTGTTATCAATTAAAAAAATCACTATACAGAGTACAAATTCATCTTAACGTCACTTGGATCACCTATATATTCCCCACATAAAACTCGATATTCATCCCAAAAGGCTGGAGTGCCTTCAATTCAAAGATCCACTTCAGTTCCTTCCTACGTAGGATACGATCTCTGTCACCCCCACGTCTCATTCTACCAACTGAATCAATAATGCGGAACCGAAGCTGGTTAACCGAATGTCCATGCTCCAAGAAATGTTTTGCTACAGGCTTATCTACTTGGGATTCACAGGCCTCCATTGTGGTCTCACCTATATAGATGAGACCACAAGGGCACGTGATCATGTACACCACATCACGGGATATACATGTGGAGAGCCCGATGCCAGCCAGGGCCACATCGATGACATGGCTGGCCCGGTGCCAGCCAGGGCCACATCGACGACATCCAATCCAAATGCATGCACAATAGAAGTGTAGAGTGAGACCACATCAAAGCTGACGAGAAGAGGGTGGGAGGGCAGACTCAGATCCCTCAATTTCAACAAAAAATGGCTGGTATCCCTAATATAAGAAGGGGCGCTGGTGGCATGGACACGCAACACCCTGTCGAGAAATACAGCAGTGTTACTAAAAATGAACCCCCTGCCCGACACAATCGGTCGGCCAGGAGGATCGACAAGCTTCTTATGAATTTTGGGGAGTACATAGAACAGGGGAGTGACTGGATGCTTAATCATAAGGAATTCACTAGCATCCTTATTGATGATGCCCTCCACTAGGGCATCACCGATGATGTTCTCCAAGATACGCATGATGTCCCACTTGGGATCTTTCTGTAGCTCTATATACACCTCTCGGTTACTCAGCTGTCTATGCACCCCCCGTTCATAGCCAATCGTGTCCATCACCACCACCGCCCCTCCCTTATCAGCCAGTTTCATAGTCAGGGTCTTATTCTGTTCCAATTGTTTAAGTGCCTCCCTCTCTCCCCTCGTCAGGTTCACAGAGGCCCCCATCTCCCCACTCTCTCTCAGTCGGTCAATTTGATGTGACACAATATCTATGTAAGCCTCCACAACATGATTATTGCGGGGATGTGCAAAATCACTCTTGCCGCTTAATTCCAATGCTTTCAATGCAAAATCAGCACCACCTCCCGTATCAGATACCGGTGCCACCACCTTCTCCTCCTTATTGGAAAAAAAGGCTTTAAGTCTCAGTAATTGATAAAAACAATGTAAATCAAGTTCTAAATCGAACCAGTTTCTCCCCTGTCCAGGACAGAAGGACAAACCTTGTCCCAATACTTGCAATTGCTCTCTGGTCAATACACCAATATTCACAACCAGATTATCCATTACGACTGGTAGCGTCTCGTCGTCCTCCCCCGTACTCCCCTATTGGCTTTCTGATATGGTGGAGGTAGACTCTTTCTGGGGTCTGTGATGTTTCCTCCCCCCCTACGGCACCGCCGCTTGCGCCAAGTAGCGGAGGTCCTAAAAACGCTGTTTTGCTCACATCATCAGATGAGTCGGAATCACCAGTAGTAAAGCCGAACCAACTCTGGTCAAACTTCCTTCCCTTCTTTCTACGACGGACACGTGAGTAAACGGCCCCTCCTCCCCGGACATGCGCACTGGCTGCCGAAGGATGCACTGGAAGCGTGCATCATAGAGGTATGTGTTCTATAAGGCTTTACTCTCCATATGGGAGAACACTGATATATAGGGTAAGTGGATGTATATGTATATATTTGGAGACACTGTGAACAATTAGTATATTGTGTAATTATGTAATTGGCCACGTCTGCATGTGTAGGTGTGGCTTACACTTTTTAAACAGGATCTTTTGGAGATCACTTGGTGCTTGATAAAGGCTATATAGTAGCCGAAATGTAGCAACTCTTCAAACACGTTTTTGCATGTAAGCAGTTCCCAATAAAGGGATTTTTTCACCGGACATGCTGCCTCCGTTATCACTCATTGGATGCTAAAATAAGCAGACAGCCACCCGCGGCTATGGCACCCGCAGCAGGCAGGAGTTGGCGCCATCTTTAAACACCCATACATGTATGGCACTGGGCGTGAAGGGGTTAATAATTAACCTCTAACAGCTGTCCATATTTATAGACTAGTTGATTTAAAATTAAATATGTAGAGGATACACTCAGGGACATTGTTAACTATCCCGATATGTTTCATAGTAAATGACGTTGCAAAGGTAGATATTTTTTACTTTATACTTTTGTCTTAAAATGTTTTTTTTTTTTTAATCAGTTTACATGATTCTTTCCTTTAGCTCAAAACCTTTGTCTAGTAAATGCCATTCTGTTGTGCTAAGGGGTAGGAAGTTTAAAAGTACTAGCATCCTCTGCAAAGCAAGATGCCTTTAGGCATGTTCAAAAGACAGATTTTTGATGCAGTTTCATAAACTGAGAATTCAATGGTGGTAATCCACATATGGATACCCACTATGGTTTCCATGCACAATCTGGGTGGAAATCACATCATAAAAAAAACCAAAAAAAAACTATGATACATATTTCAACTACATTGCTGGAAAATCTACAACTGTGTGAACTTCCACGTAGAACTCCCATTGAAAATAATAGGAAGATGTTTCTGGTCATATTGTACATAAATTTTGATAGGGAATTAGTATAATTTCCTCCATGTTAACATACCTTCACTATTTCACTATTTAATTTAACTGTGGATGTGGTAACACTGTGTGAGCCAGACTGAGTTCCAGACTGATACATTATACAGTAGTAAACTATCAGCTGAGAGCAAGATTAGCTACAGTGTATTAAGGTTGCTACTAGGGATGAGCGAACCCGAACTATATAGTTTGGGTTCGTACCGAATTTTGGGGTGTCCGTGACACCCTGGGTTCGGGTTCGGTGTTTGTCGCTTTCTTGGCGCTTTTTGAAAGGCTGCAAAGCAGCCAATCAACAAGCGTCATACTAATTGCCCCAAGAGGCCGTCACAGCCATGCCTACTATTGGCATGGCTGTGATTGGCCAGTGCAGCATGTGACCCAGCCTCTATTTAAGCTGGAGTCACGTAGCGCTGCACGTCACTCTGCTCTGATCAGTGTAGGGAGAGGTTGCAGCTGCGACGTTAGGGCGAGATTAGGCAGTGATTAACTCCTCCAAAAGACTTCATTCAGAGATCGATCTGCAGCTGTGGATGATTGAACTGCTGCTATTCAATTGCTCACTATTTTTAGGCTGCCCAGAGCGTTTTTCATTCACTTTTTTCTGGGGTGATCGGCGGCCATTTTGTGTCTTGTGGTGCGCCAGCACAAGCTGCCACCAAGTACATTTAACCCTCAATAGTGTGGTTATTTTTTGGCTATATCCTACATCAGGGTGAAGCTGTCACACCAAGTGCATTTAACCATCAATAGTGTGGTTATCTTTTGGCCATATACTACATCAGGGGCAAGCTGTCACCAAGTACATTTTACCCTCAATAGTGTGGTTGTTTTTTGACTATATCCTACATCAGGGTCAAGCTGTCACACCAAGTGCAATTAATCATCAATAGTGTGGTTATTTTTTGGCCATATACTACATCAGGGGCAAGCTGTCACCAAGTGCATTTAACCCTCAATAGTGTGGTTGTTTTTTGGCTATATCCTACATCAGGGTGAAGCTGTCACACCAAGTGAATTTAACCATCAATAGTGTGGTTATTTTATGGCCATATACTACATCAGGGGCAAGCTGAGCCTGTCACCAAGTGCATTTAACCCTCAATAGTGTGGTTGTTTTTTGGCTATATCCTACATCAGGGTAAAGCTGTCACACCAAGTGCATTTAAGCATCAATAGTGTGGTTATTTTATGGCCATATACTACATCAGGGGCAAGCTGAGCCTGTCACCAAGTGCATTTAACCCTCAATAGTGTGGTTGTTTTTTGGCTACATCCCACATCAGGGTGAAGCTGTCACGCCAAGTGCATTTAACCATCAATAGTGTGGCTATTTTTTAGCTATATCCTACATCAGGGTCAAGCTGTCACACCAAGTGCATTTAACCATCAATAGTGTGGTTATTTTTTGGCCATATCCCAGTCTAATTCTGTCTGTAAACGTATACCTGTAACCCAGCGCCTAAATAATAGGCCTCAAATTTATATCCCGCTAAATCTGTGGTTATTGCTGTAGCTGGGAAAGTTATTTAGTGTCCGTAAAAGCACAGTTTTTGTTCTGGGTTGAAATACAATTCCCAATTTAGCAATTCTCTAAATTAGTGGTTTCTGCTGTATCAGGCCTACTTTAAATGTATCCCTAAAAGGGTATATTAGATTCAAGGTGCAGATAGGGTCATTCTCAATAACTTCACACACACGCTACTGTGCATATCCCAGTCTAATTCTGTCTGTAAACATACACCTTTCAGCCAGCGCCTAAAAAATAGGCCTCAAATTTATAGTCAGCTAAATCTGTGGTTACTGCTGTAGCTGGGCAAGTTATTTAGTGTCCGTCAAAGCACAGTTTTTGTTCTGGGTTGAAATACAATTCCCAATTTAGCAATTCTCTAAATTAGTGGTTTCTGCTGTATCAGGCCTACATTAAATTTATCCCTAAATGGGTATATAAGATTCAAGGTGCAGATAGGGTCATTCTCAATAACTTCACACACACGCTACTGTGCATATCCTAGTCTAATTCTGTCCGTAAACGTATACCTGTCACCCAGCACCTAAATAATAGGCCTCAAATTTATATTCCTCCAAATGTGTCATTATTGCTGTAGCTGGTCAAGTTATTTAGTGTCCGTCAAAGCACAGTTTTTGTTCTGGGTTGAAATACAATTCCCAATTTAGCAATTTCCTAATTTAGTGGTTTCTGCTGTATCAGGCCTACTTTAAATTTATCCCTAAAAGGGTATATTAGATTCAAGGTGCAGATAGGGTCATTCTCAATAACTTCACACACACACTACTGTGCATATCCCAGTCTAATTCTGTCTGTAAACGTATACCTGTCACCCAGCGCCTAAATAATAGGCCTCAAATTTAGAGTCAGCTAAATCTGTGGTTATTGCTGTAGCTGGGCAAGTTATTTAGTGTCCGTCAAAGCACAGTTTTTGTTCTGGCTTGAAATACAATTCCCAATTTAGCAATTCTCTAAATTAGTGGTTTCTGCTGTATCAGACCTACTTAAAATCTATCCCTAAAAGGGTATAAAAGATTCAAGGTGCACATAGGGGCATTCTCAATAACTTCACACACAGGCTACTGTGCATATCCCAGTCTAATTCTGTCTGTAAACGTATACCTGTCACCCAGCGCCTAAATAATAGGCCTCAAATTTATAGTCAGCTAAATCTGTGGTTATTGCTGTAGCTGGGCAAGTTATTTAGTGTCCGTCAAAGCACAGTTTTTGTTCTGGGTTGAAAAACAATTCCCAATTTAGCAATTCTCTAAATTAGTGGTTTCTGCTGTATCAGGCCTACTTTAAATTTATCCCTAAATGGGTATATAAGATTCTAAGTGCAGATAGGGTCATTCTCAATAACTTCACACACACGCTACTGTGCATATCCCAGTCTAATTCTGTCCATAAACGTATACCTGTCACCCAGCGCCTAAATAATAGGCCTCAAATGTATAGTCAACTAAATCTGTGGTTACTGCTGTGCCTGTATTAGTGTAATACGGTACCTAAATAGATAGCCAGATAGTGTTAGGTGTCTGTAAAAAAAAAGACCTGAATTTGAATTACATTGGGCCAAATAATATTTTTGTTGTTGTGGTGAACGATAACAATGAGGAAAACATCTAGTAAAGGACGCGGACGCGGACATGGTCGTGGTGGTGTTAGTGGACCCTCTGGTGCTGGGTACCAACTACCTCAGGTCCCAGTAGCCGCCATAATTTACAGCGATACAGTTCATTCACAACTACCCCGACATGTCAGAGCTGCTGCATAAAGTGCGGGCCGTCTGTTCGCGCTTCCGGCGTTCACAACTTCAGCCTTCCCGCTCACCGCCTCATATGCGACGTGCCCACCAGGTGGAACTCCGCCTTGCACATGCTGAACAGACTGTGCGAGCAGCAGCAGGCCATAGTGGAGTTTCAGCTGCAGCACGCACGGGTCAGTCGCACTGCGGAACAGCACCACTTCACCACCAATGACTGGGCCTCCATGCGAGACCTGTGTGCCCTGTTGCGCTGTTTCGAGTACTCCACCAACATGGCCAGTGGCGATGACGCCGTTATCAGCGTTACAATACCACTTCTATGTCTCCTTGAGAAAACACTTAGGGCGATGATGGAAGAGGGGTCATTTTTAGCACTTTCAGGCCAGTCTCTTCGAAGTGACTCAGAGGGAGGTTTTTTGCAACAGCAGAGGCCAGGTACAAATGTGGCCAGCCAGGGCCCACTACTGGAGGACGAGGAGGAGGAGGAGGAGGTGGAGGAGGATGAGGATGAAGCATGGTCACAGCGGGGTGGCACCCAACGCAGCTCGGGCCCATCACTGGTGCGTGGCTGGGGGGAAACGCAGGACAATGACGATACGCCTCCCACAGAGGACAGCTTGTCCTTACCCCTGGGCAGCCTGGCACACATGAGCGACTACATGCTGCAGTGCCTGCGCAACGACAGCAGAGTTGCCCACATTTTAACGTGTGCGGACTACTGGGTTGCCACCCTGCTGGATACACGGTACAAAGACAATGTGCCCGCCTTACTTCCTGCACTGGAGCGTGATATGAAGATGCGCGAGTACAAGCGCACGTTGGTAGACGCGCTACTGAGAGCATTCCCAAATGTCACAGGGGAACAAGTGGAAGCCCAAGGCCAAGGCAGAGGAGGAGCAAGAGGTCGCCAAGGCAGCTGTGTCACAGCCAGCTACTCTGAGGGCAGGGTGAGCATGGCAGAGATGTGGAAAAGTTTTGTCAACACGCCACAGCTAACTGCACCACCACCTGATACGCAACGTGTTAGCAGGAGGCAACATTTCACTAACATGGTGGAACAGTACGTGTGCACACCCCTCCACGTACTGACTGATGGTTCGGCCCCATTCAACTACTGGGTCTCTAAATTGTCCACGTGGCCAGAGCTAGCCTTTTATGCCTTGGAGGTGCTGGCCTGCCCGGCGGCCAGCGTTTTGTCTGAACGTGTATTCAGCACGGCAGGGGGCGTCATTACAGACAAACGCAGCCGCCTGTCTACAGCCAATGTGGACAAGCTGACGTTCATAAAAATGAACCAGGCATGGATCCCACAGGACCTGTCCATCCCTTGTGCAGATTAGACATTAACTACCTCCCCTTAACCATATATTATTGCACTCCAGGGCACTTCCTCATTCAATCCTATTTTTATTTTCATTTTACCATTATATTGCGAGGCAACCCAAAGTTGAATGAACCTCTCCTCTGTCTGGGTGCCGGGGCCTAAATATATGACAATGGACTGTTCCAATGTTGGGTGACGTGAAGCATGATTCTCTGCTATGACATGCAGACTAATTCTCTGCTGACATGAAGCCAGATTCTCTGTTATGGGACCTCTCTCCTCTGCCTGGGTGCCTGGGCCTAAATATATGACAATGGACTGTTACAGTGGTGGGTGACGTGAAGCCTGATTCTCTGCTATGACATGCAGACTGATTCTCTGCTGACATGAAGCCAGATTCTCTGTTACAGAACCTCTCTCCTCTGCCTGGGTGCTGGGCCTAAATATATGACAATGGACTGTTGCACTGGTGGCTGACGTGAAGCCTGATTCTCTGCTATGACATGCAGACTGATTCTCTGCTGATATGAAGACAGATTCTCTGTTACGGGACCTCTCTCTTCTGCCTGGGTGCCTGGGCCTAAATATATGACAATGGACTGTTCCAGTGGTGGCTGACGTGAAGCCTGATTCTCTGCTATGACATGCAGACTGATTCTCTGCTGACATGAAGCCAAATTCTTTGTTACGGGACCTCTCTCCTCTGCCTGGGTGTCTGGGCCTAAATATATGACAATGGACTGTTACAGTGGTGGCTGACGTGAAGCCTGATTCTCTGCTATGACACGCAGACTGATTCTCTGCTGACATGAAGCCAGATTCTCTGTTACGGGACCTCTCTCCGCTGCCTGGGTGCCTGGGCCTAAATATATGACAATGGACTGTAACAGTGGTGTGTGACGTGAAGCCTGATTCTCTGCTATGACGTGAAGCCTGATTCTCTGCTATGACATGCAGACTGATTCTCTGCTAACATGAAGCCAGATTCTCTGTCATGGGACCTCTCTCCTCTGCTTGGGTGCCTGGGCCTAAACATATGACAATGGACTGTTACAGTGGTGGCTGACGTGAAGCCTGATTCTCTGCTATGACATGCAGACTGATTCTCTGCTGACATGAAGCCAGATTGTCTGTTACGGGACCTCTCTCCTCTGCCTGGGTGCCTGGGACTAAATATCTGACAATGGTCTGTTACAGTGGTGGGTGATGTGAAGCCAGATTCTCTGCTATGGGACCTCTCTCCAATTGATATTGGTTATTTTTTTATTTATTATTTTAATTTATTTCCCTATCCTCATTTGTTTGCAAGGGATTTACCTACATGTTGCTGCCTTTTGCAGCCCTCTAGCTCTTTCCTTGGCTGTTTTACAGCCTTTTTAGTGCCGAAAAGTTCGGGTCCCCATTGACTTCAATGGGGTTCGGGTTCGGGACAAAGTTCGGGTCGGGTTCGGATCCCGAACCCGAACATTTCCGGGAAGTTCGGCCGAACTTCTCGAACCCGAACATCCAGGTGTTCGCTCAACTCTAGTTGCTACCTCAAACATGTATTAGGCTACTTTCGTTTACCTCTTTCCACGCCCTTCTACACTTGATTGACAGGGCCAGGCCAGTGTTGGTCTCCTGTCTGCCAGAGAAATCTCACGCCTGCGCCGTCCCGTTTAGTATTCGGCGCAGGTGCAGTGAGAAAAGGATGTTCACCAGCAGCCTGCTTGCTCACTGCGAGGTATACAGCGCAGGCACAGTGAGGAAGCCCGCTGTTGGCGAACATCCTTCCCTCAATGCGCCTGCGCTGAATAATAAACGGGACGGCGCAGGCGCAAGATTTCTCTGGTAGACAGGAAACCATTGCTGGCCTGGCCCTGTCAATCAAGTGTAGAAGGGTGTGGAAAGAGGTATGCGAACGGAGCCTCTAGGAGCAGGTGCAATGCCAGGACCGATCCGACAGGCTGTTTACCCGCCTGAATAGCCTGCCGGAGTACCTAGCCTCTAGTGTGAAAGTAGCCTAACTTTCTAATGATGTCATCGCGCCGCCTGAGCTGGCCTCTGATAGGCGGCAGGCATTAGAGGCCAGCTCAGATCAGAAGAAATGGGAAGGGAAACTCCTCTCCTTCCCCTACCCCGCCGCAGAACAGCCATCTGTATCGCTGTCCTGAGGACGGCGATACAAATGAATATGCAGATGAGCGCTTCCACAATGAAGGCATACTGAACCAGCATAGCTACCACAGCATCTTGCAGCGGCATGCTATTCCATCCGGTTTGCATTTAGTTGGACCATCATTTATTTTTCAACAGGACAATGACCCCAAACACACCTCCAGGCTGTGTAAGGGCTATTTGACCATGAAGGAGAGTGATGGGGTGCTGCGCCAGATGACCTGGCCTCCACAGTCACCGGACCTGAACCCAATCGAGATGGTTTGAGGTGAGCTGGACCGCAGAGTTAAGGCAAAAGTGCTAAGCATCACTGGGAACTCCTTCAAGACTGTTGGAAGACCATTTCAGGTGACTACTTCTTGAAGCTCATCAAGAGAATGCCAAGAGTGTGCAAAGCAGTAATCAAAACAAAAGGTGGCTACTTTGAAACACCTAGAATATGACATATTTTCAGTTGTTTCACACTTTTTTGTTATGTATATAATTCCACATGTGTTAATTCATAGTTTTGATGCCTTCAGTGTGAATCTACAATTTTCATAGTCATGAAAATAAAGAAAACTCTTTGAATGAGAAGGTGTGTCCAAACTTTTGGTCTGTACTGTATATAATCCAAATAGTTAGTGTGGGATAGTGTAGTTTAGTTAGTTAAAGGGATTCTGTCACCTCCCCTAACCCAAAAAACGATTTTAAAGCAGCCATGAAGCACAGCTTACCTTGATTAGGCTGTGCTCTTTTATCTTGTAATCCGTCCAGCAGTTTCTGCAAAAAACGACTTTTATTGATATGCAAATGTGTCCTGAAGGTGCCCAGAGGGGCGTTTTGTTCCTCTTAGAGAGCCCAGTACCGCCCCTCTTACAGTGCCCAGCCCGCCTTCCTTGCACTGTCTATCCGCCCCCAGCCTGCCACAGCCTCTCCTCCCTCTCCTCCCCCTCCCTCACGCTGAACGAACTCTCGCACAGGTGCAGTACCCACTGAGGGCTGCGCCTGTGCGATCAGCAGAAGACTGAGGGCAGGAGCTTCATCCTAGTCACTGGGCATGCGCCGAGTCCAGTGACGTCCGATGCTCGCTCTTCCCTGCTGACTGAGGAAAGAGCGAGCATCGGACGTCACTGGGCTCGGCGCATGCCCAGTGACGAGGATGAAGCTCCTGCCCTCAGTCTCCTGCTGATCGCACAGGCGCAGCCCTCAGTGGGTACTGCGCCTGTGCGAGAGTTCGTTCGGCGTGAGGGAGGGGGAGGAGAGGGAGGAGAGGGAGGAGAGGGAGGAGAGGCTGTGGCAGGCTGGGGGCGGATAGACAGTGCAAGGAAGGCGGGCTGGGCACTGTAAGAGGGGCGGTACTGGGCTCTCTAAGAGGAACAAAACGCCCCTCTGGGCACCTTCAGGACACATTTGCATATCAATAAAAGTCGTTTTTTGCAGAAACTGCTGGACGGATTACAAGATAAAAGAGCACAGCCTAATCAAGGTAAGCTGTGCTTCATGGCTGCTTTAAAATCGTTTTTTGGGTTAGGGGAGGTGACAGAATCCCTTTAATAGTGTAGCTGATAGGGTTTATTGCAGTGTGTAGTGTAGCTTAGATAGAGATATAGTATAGTCTAGCCTTTTGCTGTCTGTTTAGTCTGTGAAAAAAAAAGTATTTGCTGTGTTTTAGGGTTTTGCGTACCAGGATTGTCTGCATCTTTTGTCTGTTAAAAAAAAAAAAAAGTCTTTGCCTGTGTTTTAGTGTTACTGTTTTAGGGTCTCGCTAGAGAGGGATTATTGCCCGTGTCTTTTGTCTGTGAAAAAAACAAAAACAAAAAGTCTTTGCCTGTGTATTAGTGTTATTGTTTTAGGGTTTTGTGTCTATTTTTGTTTGATTTTTGCCACATTGTCCCCAACCCAATAAAATTTGACCAAACTCTCTCATTATTTTCTGTCTATATTATTTTTTTTTTGTTGTTTAAGAACATTGTGGTCATTTACTCATTTGGTGAAATAATAAGTGGACATGATTGTGCCAGCAGCCGTGGTTGTGGTAGGGGAGTTGGTTCCAGTGCTGGATTGCTGCCAGCATGCAGCCGTTCCTCTACCCAAGGAGGGGTGGGTGCAGGTGGCAGGGGCGTCCACCTCATCCGTGATTTTTTGGGACATGGCAGCTGCCCAATTTCATCTCAGGACACCGAGGCAGTTGTGTCATTCGTGACACAAACCATTGGCACGGAGCTGTGGAACCAGGTCAGGTGCTCCACGTCTGCTGTTATCCTCAGTCCACCACTGGTCGACCTTGGGTCTGACATTACAGGGGATGAAGAGGAGGGTTACTTAGGCCTCAGGCACACGACCGTTGTGTGCATCCGTGGCCGTTGTGCCGTTTTTCGCGGACCCATTGGCTTTCAATGGGTCCGTGGAAAAATCGGAAAATGCACCGTTTTGCAGCCGAGACCGTGATCCGTGTATCCTGTCCATCAAAAAAATAGGACCTGTCCTATTTTTTTGACGGACAACGGTTCACGGACCCATTCAAGTCAATGGGTCCGTGAAAGAACACGGATGCACACAAGATTTGCATCCGTGTCCGTGATCCGTGGCCGTAGGTTACTTTCATACAGACGGATCTGAAGATCCGTCTGCATAAAAGCTTTTTCAGAGCTGAGTTTTCACTTTGTGTACTAAATATTGATTGAGGGCTGCGATACAGCTGCTTTCACAAAATTCTGATTGAGGGGTGCCATATACCTGTTTCCGCCAAAGACTGTTTGAGGGGTGCTATCTAGCTTTTTCCTCCAAATACTGATTGAGCAGTGCTATATACCTTCTTCCAACAAATACTGATTGAGGGGTGCAATACACCTGCTTCCACAAAATACTGATTGAGGGGTGCCATATAACTGTTTCTGCCAATTACTGATTGAGGGGTGCTATATACCTGTTTCCTCCAAATACTGATTGAGGGGTGCCATATACCTTCTTCCAAAAAATACTGATTGAGGGCTGCGATACACCTGCTTCCACAAAATACTGATTGAGAGGTGCCATTTACCTGTGTCTGCCAAATACTGATTGAGGGGTGCTATATGCCTGTTTCCGCTAAATACTGATTAAAAGGGCTATATAACTATTTCTGCCAAATACTGATCGAGGGGTGCCATATACCTTCTTCCACAAAATACTGATTGAGGTGTGCTATTGCTATATACCTTCTTCCAACAAAAACTGATTGAGAGGTGCAATACACCATTTTCTGCTAAATACTGATTTACTGTCGTATAGTGATGAGCGGCAGGGGCAATATTCGAATTTGCAATATTTTGCTAAAATATGGTAGAATATTCGTCATATAGTCGCGAATATTCATATTCGAGATATTAATTTTATTGTGAAAAATATTTAAATTACTTTCAATTAAGATCAAGAGGCAATTAGTGCATTGTATGGAGTATTTGTTAAAGCACTGATTTACATTACAATTCATTATTGATATTTATGATGATTATATTGGTTAGTTAGTGATAGTTCAGTATAGTAAAATGTTATTTAGTTGGTTAGTTAGTGCTAGTTCAGTAGAGTATAATTTTATTTAGTTGGTTAGTTTATGAAAGTTATATAGAGTATAATGTTATTTAGTCGGTTAGGATTTTTTTTTTTGTAGATTTAGTGTCCAATGTTGTTGTTTTCTATTACTATATTGTGTGTTGTCCCCTCATTGTTAGCCCTTTGCTTCTGTACATGTTATAGATACAAAATTATATTGCTGTGTGCACATATTTACCCTCCTGGTAGGGGTTGGTTACATCCTCCTCCTCCTCCTCCTCCTCTTCTTCATCAGGAGCTGGGGAGGGGAATGTGGCTGCTGAGAGGGACCAACCTCTTCGGCCTCCACCTCCACCATTTCACCCACATCAGGTGGTGTTAGAGCATCTGCATGCTGGGAGGGTCCGGCCTGCTCTCCCTCCTTCTCCTTCTTATTCTTCTCTGTAGAGACCACCACAACCTCCATATCCTTTGTTGAAGGTCTGCGGCGTACAGAGGGAACTGGAACCCCTGTAATCACACCATTTTCTGAATTTAGACAAACTCAGAACTCATAACAAATGCAAATTCACCCCTTAATGACTGAGCCATTTTTACCTTTCTGCCCATGCCATTTTTAGCAAATCTGACACATGTCACTTTATGTGGTAGTAACTTTAAAACGCTTTTACTTATCCAGGCCATTCTGAGATTGTTTTCTCGTCACATATTGTATTTCATTGTCAAAGTAATCCCAGCAGGCGTATTGCTCTCAGCAAGGTATATTCTTTATTTTCATATCCAATAAGAATATTTTACAGGACGTGTTTCAGCCCGTCCAGCCTTTCTCAGCTGCATCAAACAAATGACATATAGTAACCTCATATAGATACAATTGGATCACATGTTCATGACATCATCACTTAATTATGCAAGCAGGAAGTTATGTAGTCAGTCAATATTTCAATCAAAAAATAAAATAAAAACAATGTGATAGTCCATCTTACATCATTATACCTGAAAGGTTGTGGTAATCCACTGTATTATTAACATTGTTTTGCAGTCTGCAAAAGAAATAGCAATCAATAAAAAATTCTAAAATTCATCACCTCATAATCCCTGTTTAGACACCTCGGTTGCAGGGTATATAATGTATAGATCCAGAATTCTTCTCTCTTGAGTAGCATTTTTGTAACATTTCCCCCTCTTCTTGGCTGTTGGATCTGTTCTATGACTTGATACTTTAGGGTACTTTCACACTTGAGAAAGAGGATTCCGGCAGGCAGTCTAGACGCAAACTGATGGCATTTGTCAGATGGATCCGGATGCGGATCCGTCTGACTAATGCATAGAATTACCGGATCCGTCTCTTAGGTGTCATCCGGAAAAACGGATCCGGTATTATTATTTTTTTTTGCATGCGCAGACCGGAAAGCCGGATCCGTTTTGCCAGAACACAATGCCAGATCCAGCACTAATATACTTCAATGTAAATTAAAGCCGGATCCGGCATTCCGGCAAGTGTTCAGAATTTTTGGCCAGAGAGAAAACTGCAGCATGCTGTGGAAGAGGGACTGAACTGATGCATCCTGAATGGAATGCTCTCCATTCAGAATGAATTAGGATAAAACTGATCATTTTTTTTCCGGTATTGGGCTACTGTGGCAGAACTCAATACTGTAAAACAAAAACGCTAGTTTGAAAGTACCCTTAGCCCTTTCAGGTCCAGCACCGTACATGTACGGCGCTGGGCGGGTGTTTAAAGATGGCACCTGCTCCTGCCAGCTGCGGACACCGTAGCCATGGGTGGCTGCCTGCTTCTTTTAGCAGAGACCCATGGCTCATGTCCGCAACCGTCAGTAAAGCTTATCGCGGACATTTAACCCCTCAGATGCCGTGGCCAATCCTGACCCCTCAGATGATTTCATGTTATAGTTCCCTATGGGAGCTATAAAAAAGTGTTAAATAAAAAGAAAATATAAAAATTCTAATCGCCCCCCTTTTCCCAAAATAAGAATAAAAGAATTAAAAAAAATACACATCATGTGTCGCAATGTGTATAAAAATATAAAAATATATTCCCCATACGGCAAACAGCGAAACGGAAAAAAGTGTCCAAATGGCCGAATTCGCGTTTTTTGTTCGCTTCATTTTCAACGAAAAATGTAAATAAAAAGTGATCAAAGTCATACAGACCCGAGAATGATATCAATGAAAAGTTCAGATTGCCCCGTAAAAAATGAGCCCCATACAGCTCTGTACACATAATTACAAAAAAGTTATAGGGGTCACAATATGGCGACAATAAAATAAAACCGTTTTTTTTTTTTTTTCCCACATTTCAATTTTTTTTATCACTATCAAAACGCAAGAAAAACTATACATATAAGGTATACTCGGATTCGTACTGACCTCTAGAATAAAAGTAACTGGTCAGTTTTATCATACATCGAACATCTTAATGAAAAACCTGTAAACTGTGGAGGAATTGCTTTTTTTTTTTATTCTACCCTATTTGGAATTTTTTTCCCTCTTCCCACTACATCATATGCAATATTAAATAGTGACGTTGGAAAGTACCACTAGTCCCGCAAAAAACAAGCCCTCAAATGGCTATGTGAACAGACAAATAAAAAAAGTTATGGCTCTGTGAAGGCAGGGAGTGCAAAACGAACCCTCCCACCCAAAATTAAACCTCTGGTCCTGAAAGGGTTAACTGTGAAATCGAGTGTTTGTTTGCATTCATGAAAATGAAATGGTATAGGTAATATGAGATTCTTTTGCACAATGGATTTATGCTTACAGATTCGATCTTTAATCACCTGCATGGTATCACCTATATATATATCAATCCACAAGGGCACATTATTAAATATATTACATTCATGGTGTCACATGTATAGTATCCCTTAATCTTGAAAGCCTTTCCTGTAGGTGGGTGATAAAAAAACAAAAAAAACCTGGCCTTTCAGCACATTCAAGCATTGCATACAATGCAAACGAGGAAATGTTCCTGTCTTTTGATGTGTGAAGGTTCTTTCTACTGCACCACTTCTCTTACCCCCAATATCCGGCCCTACTAACCCGTCTCTAAGTGTGGGGAATTCCACTACTGATTGATATGATTTCTCCAAAATATGCCAGTGTTTGCGGACGATGTTGTCAAAACGGGGGTTAAAAGGGTGGAATTCATATATAAGGGCTATACGATTCCCCCTATTCCTGGCAATAACTGATGGTTCAACAGATCTTCAAAGAAGGATAGGAGGGATTCGAGTGGCCCCGCCCATACGCAAAAAATGTCATCGATAAATCTTTTCCATGTCAATGCATTCTCCTGAAATAATTGATGTGTGTAGACATGTTGCTTTTCAAAAAATGACATACATTTATTTGTGTAGGGCAGGGCCACATTCGAACCCATCGCGGTCCCCCATTGCTGCAAATAAAAAGAATCTCCAAGCAAAAAATAATTCTCATACAGTATCAAATACAGCAGATCCATAAAGAACTCCTGTTGTCTCTCCTGCCAGAGAGGAAGAAAGGAAAAGATCAAAATTCCTCCGAGATAGTGAGGATCATATACTAAATAAAGTATATAGATGGCAGGATATATCACAAAGATATCAACCTGGCTACAGGGAAGGAGCCAGGATTGGAAGCTATAATACCTCAAGTTCAGGGAGCGATACCAATGGCTCACAGGAGACACGCCCTTTTTTCAGTCTGGGCTACGGACGGTGTCCTCCACGAAGAAACGCCGGGCGGGCCGAAAGCATCGGAGGTCCAGAGCCACGACAGCTACCACTGAACATGATGACGCGGTTGCAGGTAGGCAACCATCTTTATTTATCTTTGAAACCCATAGACCAGGTCCAGTTACGGACATTGGTAAAAGGTTTATCCTTCAGCCCTACCTGTCGATTTGATATTTTCAAAATGTATGTTGATTTGCAACAATTCTTTTGGAAGATATGGTTGAAAGCACACTTTTCCATGAAGGAAATGCCATACAATGTACTAGCTGTGGAAGATACTAATCAAGACCAAGCGGATATAATTAAGCTATCAGATCTAAATCTGAGACTTAAAAGTATTTTTGTTCAACCTAGTAATCACCATCCAGCAGATACATTTATCCATCTAGTGACCAAGGATGTACAACATGAGATAGAGACTATAAAAAGAGGAGGGCTATATAGATCACAGAACATTACTATGTCAGAGAGACAAGCCACACATAACCTAATAGAGGATGACACCTTGATAATCAAGCCAAAAGATAAAGGTAGCTCGATAGTCATTATGGACAAAATCAAATACATGCTGGAGATAGATAGGCAATTATTGGACACCTGTACCTATTTGAGACTAAATGGAAACCTGGAATTTCATATTTGCTTGGTCAAATTAAATCTAAAATACTAGATATGATTAAGAAACATACAGATCGGGGTACAATTGATGGGAAACTCCATGATTTTTTGATGAACCACTCACCAGTGACACCAGTGTTCTATATACTCCCAAAAGTGCACAAAACATCGGAAGATCCACCGGGCCGACCTATTGTGGCCTCAGTTGATTCTATTTTATCCCCGCTAGCAATAGTTGTGGAGAGAGCACTGACACCACTGGTGAAGGATACAGATTCTTTCTTTCTTGATACTTCACATATTTTGAGGATTATACAGGAACTGAAATTGATCCCTAAAGATTGCAGGTTGTTGACCATTGAAGAGGTTTGTACACCTCTATAGAGCATAAGAAGAGTTTAGAAGCTGCATTAGCTTTGTTGCGAAGTAGCGATTACTCAGAGAGACAACAGGAGTTCTTTATGGATCTGCTGTATTTGATACTGTATGAGAATAATTTTTTGTTGGGAGATTCTTTTTATTTGCAGCAATGGGGGACCGCGATGGGTTCGAATGTGGCCCTGCCCTACGCAAATAAATTTATGTCATTTTTTTAAAAGCGACATGTCTACACACATCAATTATTTCAGGAGAATGCATTGACATGGAAAAAAAATTTCAATGACATTTTTTTGCGTATGGGCAGTGCCACTTGAAACCCTCCTGTCCTTCTTTGAAGATCTAAATAATATCTGGCCTGAATTGAAGTTCACACTAACATGACCAAAGTTCGGTAAATTTTATAGATACTACAGTGGTGAAAAATGAAGATGGGTCACTATATACTGACCTTTACAGGAAGGATACAGATAGAAATAGTATTTTACACTTTCAGAATGCACACCCACCAGCCCTAAAAAAAAGCCATACCGAGATCACAATATATGATGGTTAAAAGGATATCAACAAACCCAATTACTCAGCAGATGAGAATAGATGAGATGACATCCAGATTTTTAAAGAGGGGTTACCCCAAAGATGTATTAATGTGAGCACAGAGAGATCTTGAACCATCGGTTATTGCCAGGAATAGGGGGAATTGTATAGTCCTTATACATAAATTACACCCTTTCAACCCCCGTTTTGACAATTTCGTCCGTAAACACTGGCATATTTTGGAGAAATCATATCAATCAGTAGAGGAATTCCCCACACTTAGAGACCGGTTAGTACGGGCAGATGTTGGGGGTAAGACAAGTGGTGCAGTACAAAGAATCCTCACACATCAAAAGACAGGAACATTTCCTTGTTTACATTGTATGCAATGCTCGAATGTGCTGAAAGGCCAGGCTTTCAAGATTAAGAGATACTATACATCTGACACCACGAATGTAATATATTTAATAAAGTGCCCTTGTGGATTGATATACAGGTCCTTCTAAAAAAATTAGCATATTGTGATAAAGTTCATTATTTTCTGTAATGTACTGATAAACATTAGACTTTCATATATTTTAGATTCATTACACACCAACTGAAGTAGTTCAAGCCTTTTATTGTTTTAATATTGATGATTTTGGCATACAGCTCGTGAAAACCCAAAATTCCTATCTCCAAAAATTAGCATATCATGAAAAGGTTCTCTAAACGAGCTATTAACCTAATCATCTGAATCAACTAATTAACTCTAAACACCTGCAAAAGATTCCTGAGGCTTTTAAAAACTCCCAGCCTGGTTCATTACTCAAAACCGCAATCATGGGTAAGACTGCCGACCTGACTGCTGTCCAGAAGGCCATTGTTGACACCCTCAAGCAAGAGGGTAAGACGCAGAAAGAAATTTCTGAACAAATAGGCTGTTCCCAGAGTGCTGTATCAAGTCTGTGGGAAGGAAAAAGTGTGGCAGAAAACGCTGCACAACGAGAAGAGGTGACCGGACCCTGAGGAAGATTGTGGAGAAGGACCGATTCCAGACCTTGGGGGACTTGCGGAAGCAGTGGACTGAGTCTGGAGTAGAAACATCCAGAGCCACCGTGTACAGGCGTGTGCAGGAAATGGGCTACAGGTGCCGCATTCCCCAGGTCAAGCCACTTTTGAACCAGAAACAGCGTCAGAAGCGCCTGACCTGGGCTACAGAGAAGCAGCACTGGACTGTTGCATGTCATTCGGAAATCAATGTGCCAGAGTCTGGAGGAAGACTGGGTAGAGGGAAATGCCAAAATGCCTGAAGTCCAGTGTCAAGTACCCACAGTTAGTGATGGTCTGGGGTGCCATGTCAGCTGCTGGTGTTGGTCCACTGTGTTTTATCAAAGGCAGAGTCAATGCAGCTAGCTATCAGGAGATTTTGGAGCACTTCATGCTTCCATCTGCTGAAAAGCTTTATGGAGATGAAGATTTCATTTTTCAGCACGACCTGGCATCTGCTCACAGTGCCAAAACCACTGGTAAATGGTTTACTGACCATGGTATTACTGTGCTCAATTGGCCTGCCAACTCTCCTGACCTGAACCCCATAGAGAATCTGTGGGATATTGGGAAGAGAAAGTTGAGAGACACAAGACCCAACACTCTGGATGAGCTTAAGGCCGCTATCGAAGCATCCTGGGCCTCCATAACACCTCAGCAGTGCCACAGGCTGATTGCCTCCATGCCACGCCGCATTGAAGCAGTCATTTCTGCAAAAGGATTCCTGACCAAGTATTGAGTGCATAACTGAACATAATTATTTGAAGGTTGACTTTTTTTGTATTAAAAACACTTTTCTTTTATTGGTCGGATGAAATATGCTAATTTTTTTAGATAGGAAATTTGGGTTTTCATGAGCTGTATGCCAAAATAATAAATATTAAAACAATAAAAGGCTTGAACTACTTCAGTTGGTGTGTAATGAATCTAAAATATATGAAAGTCTAATGTTTATCAGTACATTACAGAAAATAATGAACTTTATCACAATATGCTAATTTTTTGAGAAGGACCTGTATATAGGTGATACCATGCAGGTGATTAAAGATCAAATCTGTAAGCATAAATCCACTGTGCGAATGAAGAATCTCCTATTACCTATACCATTTCATTTTCATGAATGCAAACACTAGATTTCACAGCTTTTTGTGATGGAAGGTTACGAAAAATTGCTTTTTTTCAACACAGTTTTTATCTTTTTTTTATGGTGTTCATAAAGCGGTTAGGTCATGTGATGTTTTTATACAGCTGGTTATTATGGACACGGCGATACCTAATATATATACTTTTTTTATTTTAGTATTACACAATAATAGCATTTTGAAAAAATAAAAAATCATGTTTTAGTGTCTCCATATTCTGAGAGCCATATTTGTTTTATTTTTGGGGAGATTGTCTTAGTTAGGGGCTCATTTTTTGCGGGATGAGGTGACGGTTATATTGGTACTATTTTGGGGGTCATATGCCTTTTTATAGTTTGGTGTTGCACTTTTAGTGATGTAATGTACCAAATAAATGGTTTATTAAGCAGTTTTTGTTTTTTTTTCACACACACATACAGTACAGACCAAAAGTTTGGACACACCTTCTCATTCAAAGAGTTTTCTTTATTTTCATGACTATGAAAATTGTAGATTCACACTGAAGGCATCAAAACTATGAATTAACACATGTGGAATTATATACATAACAAAAAAGTGTGAAACAACTGAAAATATGTCATATTCTAGGTTCTTCAAAGTAGCCACCTTTTGCTTTGATTACTGCTTTGCACACTCTTGGCATTCTCTTGATGAGCTTCAAGAGGTAGTCACCTGAAATGGTCTTCCAACAGTCTTGAAGGAGTTCCCAGAGATGCTTAGCACTTGTTGGCCCTTTTGCCTTCACTCTGCGGTCCAGCTCAACCCAAACCATCTTTATTGGGTTCAGGTCCGGTGACTGTGGAGGCCAGGTCATCTGGCTCAGCACCCCATCACTCTCCTTCATGGTCAAATAGCTTATACACAGCCTGGAGGTGTGTTTGGGGTCATTGTCCTGTTGAAAATTTAATGATGGTGCAACTAAACGCAAACCGGATGGAATAGCATGCCGCTGCAAGATGCTGTGGTAGCCATGCTGGTTCAGTATGCCTTCAATTTTGAATACATCCCCAACAGTGTCACCAGCAAAGCACCCCCACACCATCACACCTCCTCCATGCTTCACGGTGGGAACCAGGCATGTAGAGTCCATCCGTTCACCTTTTCTGTGTCGCACAAAGACACGGTGGTTGGAACCAAAGATCTCAAATTTGGACTCATCAGACCAAAGCACAGATTTCCACTGGTCAATGTCCATTCCTTGTGTTCTTTAGCCCAAACAAGTCTCTTCTGCTTGTTGCCTGTCCTTAGCAGTGGTTTCCAAGCAGATATTCTACCATGAAGACCTGATTCACACAGTCTCCTCTTAACAGTTGTTCTAGAGATGTGTCTGCTGCTAGAACTATGTGTGGCATTGACCTGGTCTCTAATCTGAGCTGCTGTTAACCTGCGATTTCTGAGGCTGGTGACTCGGATGAATTTATCTTCTGCAGCAGAGGTGACTCTTGGTCTTCCTTTCCCTGGGGTGGTCTGCATTTGAATCAGTTTCTTTGTAGCGCTTGATGGCTACTTAGCTGCTTTTTTATTTCCATAATACAAATTCTAACAGTCTATTCAGTAGGACTATCAGCTGTGTATCCACCTGACTTCTCCACAACACAACTGATGGTCCCAACCCCATTTATAAGGCAAGAAATCCTACATTAGTGAGAATATTTAATCTCTCGTCACACGCACTTACTAAGGCGGAAACTAGCCTACTACAGAAAGGCCTATCGTTCTGCCCCACCAGTAAATTCGTCGAATTTGAACTATTCGTGGACCTCAACACCTACATCCGTAAACTGACCTTAACCAGACATTTCGAAATCCAAACTTCGAGACCGAAGACTCCACAGCAGGTAACAACAGACAATGGAATCTCACAGTCCAATGTGAGTCCGGAAGCCATCAACACTGGGTTAAAACCTAAATCCACGTTCAACCCCACACACCACAGGGGAAGCCAAATAGAAGCATTCTCCGCCCTGGTCACAAAAGATCTCAGGACCATAAATAGAGGCCTAAAAATCCCGAACAACCTTAATAAAGAAGAAAAAACTGCCCTAAAAAACCTTATGGCCAATAAGTCGCTGGTCATCAGGAATGCCGACAAGGGGGGGGGCATCGTGATCCAGGATAGAAAGTGCTACCTGACTGAAGCATACAATATTTTGAGTGACAAGGAGTATTATCTAACTCTAACAGAAAATCCACTAAAGGTAGATGCCAAAAAACTAACAGCTCTCTTGAAAACAGCCGAAGCAGAAAAAATACTATCCAAAAAAGAAAAAGATTACATCACAATAGACCATCCCAATCTAGCATTATTCTATCAACTACCAAAAATCCATAAATCTATTACCAACCCACCAATTATTTCCGGAATTTCCTCTCTGACGTGCAATCTATCCCACTATATCGACATTCTGCTCCAAAAATATGTCATACAATTACCATCATATCTAAAAGATTCCGCCAGTCTAATCACCCTCCTCAAGGACATCGAATGGAAGGACTCCTACATTTGGGCCACACTAGACGTTTCAGCCTTATACTCTAACATTCCACACACAACAGGAATCAATGCCATACGGCAGGTGTTACAGCGAGATGAGAGCCTGCCACACAAACAAAGCCTTTTTATACTGGAAGCCATAGAGTTTATACTCAATCATAACATCTTCACCTTTGAGGACAGAATATACAGGCAGATAAAAGGTACCGCAATGGGGACGCGTTTTGCGCCAAGCTACGCAAATTTATATATGGGGGTCTTTGAGGAGCAATTTATCCACAATGAGCAATCATGGCAACACAAATTAATTTTCTACAAACGTTATATTGACGATCTACTATTCATTTGGGACGGAAGTATAGAAGATCTCAAAAAATTCATTACCCATTTGAACACTAATGATTTCAACCTTACCTTCACAGCAAATTAGTCCAAAATATACGTAGAATACTTAGACTTAGTCCTTTCCTCCAGGAATAACCATATAGAAACCAAAACCTTTTCAAAAAAGTTGACGGAAATAGCTACTTAGACTACCAGAGCGCACACCATAAAAAATGGAAGAACAACGTACCATTTAGTCAGTTTAAACGCATCCGTAGAAATTGCACCAACGATGAAGATTTCAAACAACAAAGCCAAGTCATCGAAAAAAGATTCCTAAACAAAGGGTACCCCAGTGGAGTCATCAAGGCAGCCCTCAAGCGTACACAAGGATACACTCAAGTAAACTGCTTGTCCTCAAAAACGGAAGAGGTCAGCTCAAAAACCACCAAAAAACACCATACCTCCTTCACCACCA